>NW_026645938.1:0-73474 GCF_949987535.1 Balaenoptera acutorostrata | reverse complement strand
CCCCCTAACCCTAACCCTAACCCTAAGCTACCCTTGACTGCTTCTGCCTCCAATAGATTTCCTAAGCACTAGTGTTTTAAGGAACAGGTTAAAAAGAGAATCCTAATGTGATTTCTTGATAATGGGTGTGTTCCTTATATTCTCCTCCTGTCTAAACTCTTCTCCATGGCTGGACCCCAAATAATATTCCTTTACGTGCTAAGGGGTATCTAGAGAGTGTGATAGGTTTAATAACTACCCCCACCCTACGGCGTACCCTAACCCTAACCCCTGCCCTAACCCTAACGCGTACCCTAATCCTAAACCGTACCCTATACCGAGCCCTAACCCTAACACTAACCCTAACCCTAACCCTAACCCATACCCTACGCCCTACCCGAACCCCTCCCGAACCCGTACCCTAAGCCATACCCTAAACCTCACCCTAACCCTAACCCTAACCCTAAGCTACCCTTGACTGCTTCTGCCTCCAATAGATTTCCTAAGCACTAGTGTTTTAAGGAACAGGTTAAAAAGAGAATCCTAATGTGATTTCTTGATAATGGGTGTGTTCCTTATCTTCTCCTCGTGTCTAAACTCTTCTCCATGGCTGGACCCCCAAATAATATTCCTTTACGTGCTAAGGGGTATCTAGAGAGTGGGATAGGTTTAATGACTACCCTCACCCTAACGCGTACCCTAGCCCTAACCCCTACCCTAACCCTAACGCGTACCCTAATCCTAACCCGTACCCTAAACCGAGCCCTAACCCTAACACTAGCCCTAACCCTGACCCTAACCCATACCCTACGCCCTACCCGAACCCGTACCCTAAGCCGTACCCTAACCCTCACCCTAACCCTAACCCTAACCCTAAGCTACCCTTGACGGCTTCTGCCTCCAATAGATTTCCTAAGCAGTAGTGTTTTAAGGAACAGGTTAAAAAGAGAATCCTAATGTGATTTCTTGATAATGGGTGTGTTCCTTATCTTCTTCTCGTGTCTAAACTCTTCTCCATGGCGGTACCCCCAAATAATATTCCTTTACGTGCTAAGGGGTATCTAGAGAGTGTGATAGGTTTAATAACTACCCCCACCCTACCGCGTACCCTAACCCTAACCCCTGCCCTAACCCTAACGCGTACCCTAATCCTAACCCGTACCCTAAACCGAGCCCTAACCCTAACACTAACCCTAACCCTAACCCTAACCCATACCCTACGCCCTACCCGAACCCCTCCCCGAACCCGTACCCTAAGCCATACCCTAACCCTCACCCTAACCCTAACCCTAACCCTAAGCTACCCTTGACTGCTTCTGCCTCCAATAGATTTCCTAAGCACTAGTGTTTTAAGGAACAGGTTAAAAAGAGAATCCTAATGTGATTTCGTGATAATGGGTGTGTTCCTTATCTTCTCCTAGTGTCTAAACTCTTCTCCATGGCTGGACCCCCAATAATATTCCTTTACGTGCTAAGGGGTATCTAGAGAGTGGGATAGGTTTAATAACTACCCTCACCCTAACACGTACACTAACCCTAACCCCTACCCTAACCCTAACGCGTACCCTAATCCTAACCCGTACCCTAAACCGAGCCCTAAACCTAACACTAGCCCTAACCCTAACCCTAACCCATACCCTACGCCCTACCCGAACACCTCCCCGAACCCGTACCCTAACTCTCACCCTAACCCTAACCCTAACCCTAAGCTACCCTTGACGGCTTCTGCCTCCAATAGATTTCCTAAGCACTAGTGTTTTAAGGAACATGTTAAAAAGAGAATCCTAATGTGATTTCTTGATAATGGGTGTGTTCCTTGTCTTCTCCTCGTGTCTAAACTCTTCTCCATGGCTGGACCCCCCAATAATATTCCTTTATGTGCTAAGGGGTATCTAGAGAGTGTGATAGGTTTAATAACTACCCTAACCCTAACGCGTATCCTAACCATAACCCCTACCCTAACCCTAGCGCGTACCCTAATCCTAACCCGTACCCTAAACCGAGCCCTAACCCTAACACTAACCCTAACCCTAACCCTAACCCATACCCTACGCCCTACCCGAACCCCTCCCCGAACCCGTACCCTAAGCCATACCCTAACCCTCACCCTAACCCTAACCCTAACCCTAAGCTACCCTTGACTGCTTCTGCCTCCAATAGATTTCCTAAGCACTAGTGTTTTAAGGAACAGGTTAAAAAGAGAATCCTAAAGTGATTTCGTGATAATGGGTGTGTTCCTTATCTTCTCCTAGTGTCTAAACTCTTCTCCATGGCTGGACCCCCAATAATATTCTTGTACGTGCTAAGGGGTATCTAGAGAGTGGGATAGGTTTAATAACTACCCTCACCCTAACGCGTACACTAACCCTAACCCCTACCCTAACCCTAACGCGTACCCTAATCCTAACCTGTACCCTAAACCGAGCCCTAACCCTAACACGAGCCCTAACCCTAACCCTAACCCATACCCTACGGCCTACCCGAACCCCTCCCCGAACCCGTACCCTAAGCCGTACCCTAACCCTCACTCTAACTCTAACCCTAACCCTAAGCTACCCTTGACGGCTTCTGCCTCCAATAGATTTCCTAAGCACTAGTGTTTTAAGGAACATGTTAAAAAGAGAATCCTAAAGTGATTTCTTGATAATGGGTGTGTTCCTTATCTTCTCCTCGTGTCTAAACTCTTCTCCATGGCTGGACCCCCAAATAATATTCCTTTATGTGCTAAGGGGTATCTAGAGAGTGTGATAGTTTTAATAACTACCCTCACCCTAACGCGTACCCTAACCCTAACCCCTACCCTAACCCTAGCGCGTACCCTAATCCTAACCCGTACCCTAAACCGAGCCCTAACCCTAACACTAACTCTAACCCTAACCCTAACCCATACCCTAAGCCCTACCCGAACCGTTCCTGAACCCGTACCCTAAACCGTACCCTAACCCTCACCCTAACCCTAACCCTAACCCTAAGCTACCCTTGACGGCTTCTGCCTCCAATAGATTTCCTAAGCACTAGTGTTTTAAGGAACAGGTTAAAAAGAGAATCCTAATGTGATTTCTTGATAATGGGTGTGTTCCTTATCTTCTCCTCGTGTCTAAACTCTTCTCCATGGCTGGACCCCCAAGTAATATTCCTTTACGTGCTAAGGGGTATCTAGAGAGTGGGATAGGTTTAATAACTACCCCCACCCTATCGCGTACCCTAACCCTAACCCCTACCCTAACCCTAACGCGTACCCTAATCCTAACCCGTACCCTGAACCGAGCCCTAACCCTAACACTAACCCTAACCCTAACCCTAACCCATACCCTACGCCCTACCCGAACCCCTCCCCGAACCCGTACCCTAAGCCATACCCTAACCCTCACCCTAACCCTAACCCTAACCCTAAGCTACCCTTGACTGCTTCTGCCTCCAATAGATTTCCTAAGCACTAGTGTTTTAAGGAACAGGTTAAAAAGAGAATCCTAATGTGATTTCTTGATAATGGGTGTGTTCCTTATCTTCTCCTCGTGTCTAAACTCTTCTCCATGGCTGGACCCCCAAGTAATATTCCTTTACGTGCTAAGGGGTATCTAGAGAGTGGGATAGGTTTAATGACTACCCTCACCCTAACGCGTACCCTAACCCTAACCCCTACCCTAACCAAACGCGTACCCTAATCCTAACCCGTACCCTAAACCGAGCCCTAACCCTAACACTAACCCTAACCCTAACCCTAACCCATACCCTACGCCCTACCCGAACCCCTCCCTGAACCCGTACCCTAAAACCGTACCCTAACCCTCACCCTAACCCTAACCCTAACCCTAAGCTACCCTTTTCGGCTTCTGCCTCCAATAGATTTCCTAAGCACTAGTGTTTTAAGGAACAGGTTAAAAAGAGAATCCTAATGTGATTTCTTGATAATGGGTGTGTTCCTTATCTTCTCCTCGTGTGTAAACTCTTCTCCATGGCTGGACTCCCAAATAATATTCCTTTACGTGCTAAGGGGTATCTAGAGAGTGGGATAGGTTTAATAACTACCCTCACACTAACGCGTACCCTAACCCTAACCCCTACCCGAACCCTAACGCGTACCCTAATCCTAACCCGTACCCTAAAACGAGCCCTAACCCTAACACTAGCCCTAACCCTAACCCTAACCCATACCCTACGCCCTACCCGAACCCCTCACCGAACCCGTACCCTAAGCCGTACCCTAACCCTCACCCTAACCCTAACCCTAACCCTAAGCTACCCTTGACTGCTTCTGCCTCCAATAGATTTCCTAAGCACTAGTGTTTTAAGGAACAGGTTAAAAAGAGAATCCTAATGTGATTTCGTGATAATGGGTGTGTTCCTTATCTTCTCCTAGTGTCTAAACTCTTCTCCATGGCTGGACCCCCAAATAATATTCCTTTACGTGCTAAGGGGTATCTAGAGAGTGTGATAGGTTTAATAACTACACTCACCCTAAAGTGTACCCTAACCCTAACCACTACCCTATCACTAACGCGTACCCTAATCCTAACCCGTACCCTAAAACGAGCCCTAACCCTAACACTAACCCTAACCCTAACCCTAACCCATACCCTACGCCCTACCCGAACCCCTCCCCGAACCCGTACCCTAAGCCGTACCCTAACCCTCACCCTAACCCTAACCCTAACCCTAAGCTACCCTTGACGGCTTCTGCCTCCAATAGATTTCCTAAGCAATAGTGTTTTAAGGAACAGGTTAAAAAGAGAATCCTAATGTGATTTCGTGATAATGGGTGTGTTCCTTATCTTCTCCTAGTGTCTAAACTCTTCTCCATGGCTGGACCCCCAAATAATATTCCTTTACGTGCTAAGGGGTATCTAGAGAGTGGGATAGGTTTAATAACTACCCCCACCCTAACGCGTACCCTAACCCTAACCCCTACCCTAACCCTAACGCGTACCCTAATCCTAACCCATACCCTAAACCGAGCCCTAACCCTAACACTAACCCTAACCCTAACCCTAACCCATACCCTACGCCCTACCCGAACCCCTCACCGAACCCGTACCCTAAGCCATACCCTAACCCTCACCCTAACCCTAACCCTAACCCTAAGCTACCCTTGACTGCTTCTGCCTCCAATAGATTTCCTAAGCACTAGTGTTTTAAGGAACAGGTTAAAAAGAGAATCCTAATGTGATTTCGTGATAATGGGTGTGTTCCTTATCTTCTCCTAGTGTCTAAACTCTTCTCCATGGCTGGACCCCCAATAATATTCCTGTACGTGCTAAGTGGTATCTAGAGAGTGGGATAGGTTTAATAACTACCCTCACCCGAACGCGTACACTAACCCTAACCCCTACCCTAACCCTAACGCGTACTCTAATCCTAACCTGTACCCTAAACCGAGCCCTAACCCTAACACTAGCCCTAACCCTAACCCTAACCCATACCCTACGCCCTACCCGAACCCCTCCCTGAACCCGTACCCTAAACCGTACCCTAACCCTCACCCTAACCCTAACCCTAACCCTAAGCTACCCTTGACGGCTTCTGCCTCCAATAGATTTCCTAAGCACTAGTGTTTTAAGGAACAGGTTAAAAAGAGAATCCTAATGTGATTTCTTGATAATGGGTGTGTTCCTTATCTTCTCCTCGTGTCTAAACTCTTCTCCATGGCTGGACTCCCAAATAATATTCCTTTACGTGCTAAGGGGTATCTAGAGAGTGGGATAGGTTTAATAACTACCCTCACACTAACGCGTACCCTAACCCTAACCCCTACCCGAACCCTAACGCGTACCCTAATCCTAACCCGTACCCTAAACCGAGCCCTAACCCTAACACTAGCCCTAACCCTAACCCTAACCCATACCCTACGCCCTACCCGAACCCCTCACCGAACCCGTACCCTAAGCCGTACCCTAACCCTCACCCTAACCCTAACCCTAACCCTAAGCTACCCTTGACTGCTTCTGCCTCCAATAGATTTCCTAAGCACTAGTGTTTTAAGGAACAGGTTAAAAAGAGAATCCTAATGTGATTTCGTGATAATGGGTGTGTTCCTTATCTTCTCCTAGTGTTTAAACTCTTCTCCATGTCTGGACCCCCAAATAATAGTCCTTTACGTGCTAAGGGGTATCTAGAGAGTGTGATAGGTTTAATAACTACCCCCACCCTAACGCGTACCCTAACCCTAACCCCTACCCTAACCCTAACGCGTACCCTAATCCTAACCCGTACCCTAAACCGAGCCCTAACCCTAACACTAACCCTAACCCTAACCCTAACCCATACCCTACGCCCTACCCGAACCCCTCCCCGAACCCGTACCCTAAGCCATACCCTAACCCTCACCCTAACCCTAACCCTAACCCTAAGCTACCCTTGACTGCTTCTGCCTCCAATAGATTTCCTAAGCACTAGTGTTTTAAGGAACAGGTTAAAAAGAGAATCCTAATGTGATTTCGTGATAATGGGTGTGTTCCTTATCTTCTCCTAGTGTCTAAACTCTTCTCCATGGCTGGACCCCCAATAATATTCCTGTACGTGCTAAGGGGTATCTAGAGAGTGGGATAGGTTTAATAACTACCCTCACCCTAACGTGTACCCTAACCCTAACCCCTACCCTAACCCTAACACGTACCCTAATCCTAACCTGTACCCTAAACCGAGCCCTAACCCTAACACTAGCCCTAACCCTAACCCTAACCCATACCCTACGCCCTACCCGAACCCCTCACCGAACCCGTACCCTAAGCCGTACCCTAACCCTCACCCTAACCCTAACCCTAACCCTAAGCTACCCTTGACTGCTTCTGCCTCCAATAGATTTCCTAAGCACTAGTGTTTTAAGGAACAGGTTAAAAAGAGAATCCTAATGTGATTTCCTGATAATGGGTGTGTTTCTTATCTTCTCCTAGTGTTTAAACTCTTCTCCATGTCTGGACCCCCAAATAATAGTCCTTTACGTGCTAAGGGGTATCTAGAGAGTGTGATAGGTTTAATAACTACCCCCACCCTAACGCGTACCCTAACCCTAACCCCTACCCTAACCCTAACGCGTACCCTAATCCTAACCCGTACCCTAAACCGAGCCCTAACCCTAACACTAACCCTAACCCTAACCCTAACCCATACCCTACGCCCTACCCGAACCCCTCCCCGAACCCGTACCCTAAGCCATACCCTAACCCTCACCCTAACCCTAACCCTAACCCTAAGCTACCCTTGACTGCTTCTGCCTCCAATAGATTTCCTAAGCACTAGTGTTTTAAGGAACAGGTTAAAAAGAGAATCCTAATGTGATTTCGTGATAATGGGTGTGTTCCTTATCTTCTCCTAGTGTCTAAACTCTTCTCCATGGCTGGACCCCCAATAATATTCCTGTACGTGCTAAGGGGTATCTAGAGAGTGGGATAGGTTTAATAACTACCCTCACCCTAACGCGTACCCTAACCCTAACCCCTACCCTAACCCTAACGCGTACCCTAATCCTAACCTGTACCCTAAACCGAGCCCTAACCCTAACACTAGCCCTAACCCTAACCCTAACCCATACCCTACGGCCTACCCGAACCCCTCCCCGAACCCGTACCCTAAGCCGTACCCTAACCCTCACCCTAACTCTAACCCTAACCCTAAGCTACCCTTGACGGCTTCTGCCTCCAATAGATTTCCTAAGCACTAGTGTTTTAAGGAACAGGTTAAAAAGAGAATCCTAATGTGATTTCTTGATAATGGGTGTGTTCCTTATCTTCTCCTCGTGTCTAAACTCTTCTCCATGGCTGGACCCCCAAATAATATTCCTTTATGTGCTAAGGGGTATCTAGAGAGTGTGATAGGTTTAATAACTACCCTCACCCTAACGCGTACCCTAACCCTAACTCTTACCCTAACCCTAGCGCGTACCCTAAACCGAGCCCTAACCCTAACACTAACTCTAACCCTAACCCTAACCCATACCCTACGCCCTACCCGAACCCCTTCCTGAACCCGTACCCTAAACCGTACCCTAACCATCACCCTAACCCTAACCCTAACCCTAAGCTACCCTTGACGGCTTCTGCCTCCAATAGATTTCCTAAGCACTAGTGTTTTAAGGAACAGGTTAAAAAGAGAATCCTAATGTGATTTCTTGATAATGGGTGTGTTCCTTATCTTCTCCTCGTGTCTAAACTCTTCTCCATGGCTGGACCCCCAAATAATATTCCTTTACGTGCTAAGGGGTATCTAGAGAGTGGGATAGGTTTAATAACTACCCCCACCCTAACGCGTACCCTAACCCTAACCCCTACCCTAACCCTAACGCGTACCCTAATCCTAACCCGTACCCTAAACCGAGCCCTAACCCTAACACTAACCCTAACCCTAACCCTAACCCATACCCTACGCCCTACCCGAACCCCTCCCCGAACCCGTACCCTAAGCCATACCCTAACCCTCACCCTAACCCTAACCCTAACCCTAAGCTACCCTTGACTGCTTCTGCCTCCAATAGATTTCCTAAGCACTAGTGTTTTAAGGAACAGGTTAAAAAGAGAATCCTAATGTGATTTCTTGATAATGGGTGTGTTCCTTATCTTCTCCTCGTGTCTAAACTCTTCTCCATGGCTGGACCCCCAAGTAATATTCCTTTACGTGCTAAGGGGTATCTAGAGAGTGGGATAGGTTTTATGACTACCCTCACCCTAACGCGTACCCTAACCCTAACCCCTACCCTAACCCTAACGCGTACCCTAATCCTAACCCGTACCCTAAACCGAGCCCTAACCCTAACACTAGCCCTAACCCTAACCCTAACCCATACCCTACGCCCTACCCGAACCCCTCACCGAACCCGTACCCTAAGCCGTACCCTAACCCTCACCCTAACCCTAACCCTAACCCTAAGCTACCCTTGACTGCTTCTGCCTCCAATAGATTTCCTAAGCACTAGTGTTTTAAGGAACAGGTTAAAAAGAGAATCCTAATGTGATTTCGTGATAATGGGTGTGTTCCTTATCTTCTCCTAGTGTCTAAACTCTTCTCCATGGCTGGACCCCCAATAATATTCCTGTACGTGCTAAGTGGTATCTAGAGAGTGGGATAGGTTTAATAACTACCCTCACCCGAACGCGTACACTAACCCTAACCCCTACCCTAACCCTAATGCGTACTCTAATCCTAACCTGTACCCTAAACCGAGCCCTAACCCTAACACTAGCCCTAACCCTAACCCTAACCCATACCCTACGCCCTACCCGAACCCCTCCCTGAACCCGTACCCTAAACCGTACCCTAACCCTCACCCTAACCCTAACCCTAACCCTAAGCTACCCTTTTCGGCTTCTGCCTCCAATAGATTTCCTAAGCACTAGTGTTTTAAGGAACAGGTTAAAAAGAGAATCCTAATGTGATTTCTTGATAATGGGTGTGTTCCTTATCTTCTCCTCGTGTGTAAACTCTTCTCCATGGCTGGACTCCCAAATAATATTCCTTTACGTGCTAAGGGGTATCTAGAGAGTGGGATAGGTTTAATAACTATCCTCACACTAACGCGTACCCTAACCCTAACCCCTACCCGAACCCTAACGCGTACCCTAATCCTAACCCGTACCCTAAAACGAGCCCTAACCCTAACACTAGCCCTAACCCTAACCCTAACCCATACCCTACGCCCTACCCGAACCCCTCACCGAACCCGTACCCTAAGCCGTACCCTAACCCTCACCCTAACCCTAACCCTAACCCTAAGCTACCCTTGACTGCTTCTGCCTCCAATAGATTTCCTAAGCACTAGTGTTTTAAGGAACAGGTTAAAAAGAGAATCCTAATGTGATTTCGTGATAATGGGTGTGTTCCTTATCTTCTCCTAATGTCTAAACTCTTCTCCATGTCTGGACACCCAAATAATATTCCTTTACGTGCTAAGGGGTATCTAGAGAGTGTGATAGGTTTAATAACTACACCCACCCTAACGCGTACCCTAACCCTAAACCCTACCCTAACCCTAACGCGTACCCTAATCCTAACCCGTACCCTAAACTGAGCCCTAACCCTAACACTAACCCTAACCCTAACACTAACCCATACCCTACGCCCTACCCGAACCCCTCCCCGAACCCGTACCCTAAGCCATACCCTAACCCTCACCCTAACCCTAACCCTAACCCTAAGCTACCCTTGACTGCTTCTGCCTCCAATAGATTTCCTAAGCACTAGTGTTTTAAGGAACAGGTTAAAAAGAGAATCCTAATGTGATTTCGTGATAATGGGTGTGTTCCTTATCTTCTCCTAGTGTCTAAACACTTCTCCATGGCTGGACCCCCAAATAATATTCCTTTACGTGCTAAGGGGTATCTAGAGAGTGTGATAGGTTTAATAACTACACTCACCCTAAAGTGTACCCTAACCCTAACCACTACCCTATCACTAACGCGTACCCTAATCCTAACCCGTACCCTAAAACGAGCCCTAACCCTAACACTAACCCTAACCCTAACCCTAACCCATACCCTACGCCCTACCCGAACCCCTCCCCGAACCCGTACCCTAAGCCGTACCCTAACCCTCACCCTAACCCTAACCCTAACCCTAAGCTACCCTTGACGGCTTCTGCCTCCAATAGATTTCCTAAGCAATAGTGTTTTAAGGAACAGGTTAAAAAGAGAATCCTAATGTGATTTCGTGATAATGGGTGTGTTCCTTATCTTCTCCTAGTGTCTAAACTCTTCTCCATGGCTGGACCCCCAAATAATATTCCTTTACGTGCTAAGGGGTATCTAGAGAGTGGGATAGGTTTAATAACTACCCCCACCCTAACGCGTACCCTAACCCTAACCCCTACCCTAACCCTAACGCGTACCCTAATCCTAACCCATACCCTAAACCGAGCCCTAACCCTAACACTAACCCTAACCCTAACCCTAACCCATACCCTACGCCCTACCCGAACCCCTCCCCGAACCCGTACCCTAAGCCATACCCTAACCCTCACCCTAACCCTAACCCTAACCCTAAGCTACCCTTGACTGCTTCTGCCTCCAATAGATTTCCTAAGCACTAGTGTTTTAAGGAACAGGTTAAAAAGAGAATCCTAATGTGATTTCGTGATAATGGGTGTGTTCCTTATCTTCTCCTAGTGTCTAAACTCTTCTCCATGGCTGGACCCCCAATAATATTCCTGTACGTGCTAAGTGGTATCTAGAGAGTGGGATAGGTTTAATAACTACCCTCACCCGAACGCGTACACTAACCCAAACCCCTACCCTAACCCTAACGCGTACTCTAATCCTAACCTGTACCCTAAACCGAGCCCTAACCCTAACACTAGCCCTAACCCTAACCCTAACCCATACCCTACGCCCTACCCGAACCCCTCCCTGAACCCGTACCCTAAACCGTACCCTAACCCTCACCCTAACCCTAACCCTAACCCTAAGCTACCCTTGACGGCTTCTGCCTCCAATAGATTTCCTAAGCACTAGTGTTTTAAGGAACAGGTTAAAAAGAGAATCCTAATGTGATTTCTTGATAATGGGTGTGTTCCTTATCTTCTCCTCGTGTCTAAACTCTTCTCCATGGCTGGACTCCCAAATAATATTCCTTTACGTGCTAAGGGGTATCTAGAGAGTGGGATAGGTTTAATAACTACCCTCACACTAACGCGTACCCTAACCCTAACCCCTACCCGAACCCTAACGCGTACCCTAATCCTAACCCGTACCCTAAACCGAGCCCTAACCCTAACACTAGCCCTAACCCTAACCCTAACCCATACCCTACGCCCTACCCGAACCCCTCACCGAACCCGTACCCTAAGCCGTACCCTAACCCTCACCCTAACCCTAACCCTAACCCTAAGCTACCCTTGACTGCTTCTGCCTCCAATAGATTTCCTAAGCACTAGTGTTTTAAGGAACAGGTTAAAAAGAGAATCCTAATGTGATTTCGTGATAATGGGTGTGTTCCTTATCTTCTCCTAGTGTTTAAACTCTTCTCCATGTCTGGACCCCCAAATAATAGTCCTTTACGTGCTAAGGGGTATCTAGAGAGTGTGATAGGTTTAATAACTACCCCCACCCTAACGCGTACCCTAACCCTAACCCCTACCCTAACCCTAACGCGTACCCTAATCCTAACCCGTACCCTAAACCGAGCCCTAACCCTAACACTAACCCTAACCCTAACCCTAACCCATACCCTACGCCCTACCCGAACCCCTCCCCGAACCCGTACCCTAAGCCATACCCTAACCCTCACCCTAACCCTAACCCTAACCCTAAGCTACCCTTGACGGCTTCTGCCTCCAATAGATTTCCTAAGCACTAGTGTTTTAAGGAACAGGTTAAAAAGAGAATCCTAATGTGATTTCGTGATAATGGGTGTGTTCCTTATCTTCTCCTAGTGTCTAAACTCTTCTCCATGGCTGGACCCCCAATAATATTCCTGTACGTGCTAAGGGGTATCTAGAGAGTGGGATAGGTTTAATAACTACCCTCACCCTAACGCGTACCCTAACCCTAACCCCTACCCTAACCCTAACACGTACCCTAATCCTAACCTGTACCCTAAACCGAGCCCTAACCCTAACACTAGCCCTAACCCTAACCCTAACCCATACCCTACGCCCTACCCGAACCCCTCACCGAACCCGTACCCTAAGCCGTACCCTAACCCTCACCCTAACCCTAACCCTAACCCTAAGCTACCCTTGACTGCTTCTGCCTCCAATAGATTTCCTAAGCACTAGTGTTTTAAGGAACAGGTTAAAAAGAGAATCCTAATGTGATTTCGTGATAATGGGTGTGTTTCTTATCTTCTCCTAGTGTTTAAACTCTTCTCCATGTCTGGACCCCCAAATAATAGTCCTTTACGTGCTAAGGGGTATCTAGAGAGTGTGATAGGTTTAATAACTACCCCCACCCTAACGCGTACCCTAACCCTAACCCCTACCCTAACCCTAACGCGTACCCTAATCCTAACCCGTACCCTAAACCGAGCCCTAACCCTAACACTAACCCTAACCCTAACCCTAACCCATACCCTACGCCCTACCCGAACCCCTCCCCGAACCCGTACCCTAAGCCATACCCTAACCCTCACCCTAACCCTAACCCTAACCCTAAGCTACCCTTGACTGCTTCTGCCTCCAATAGATTTCCTAAGCACTAGTGTTTTAAGGAACAGGTTAAAAAGAGAATCCTAATGTGATTTCGTGATAATGGGTGTGTTCCTTATCTTCTCCTAGTGTCTAAACTCTTCTCCATGGCTGGACCCCCAATAATATTCCTGTACGTGCTAAGGGGTATCTAGAGAGTGGGATAGGTTTAATAACTACCCTCACCCTAACGCGTACCCTAACCCTAACCCCTACCCTAACCCTAACGCGTACCCTAATCCTAACCTGTACCCTAAACCGAGCCCTAACCCTAACACTAGCCCTAACCCTAACCCTAACCCATACCCTACGGCCTACCCGAACCCCTCCCCGAACCCGTACCCTAAGCCGTACCCTAACCCTCACCCTAACTCTAACCCTAACCCTAAGCTACCCTTGACGGCTTCTGCCTCCAATAGATTTCCTAAGCACTAGTGTTTTAAGGAACAGGTTAAAAAGAGAATCCTAATGTGATTTCTTGATAATGGGTGTGTTCCTTATCTTCTCCTCGTGTCTAAACTCTTCTCCATGGCTGGACCCCCAAATAATATTCCTTTATGTGCTAAGGGGTATCTAGAGAGTGTGATAGGTTTAATAACTACCCTCACCCTAACGCGTACCCTAACCCTAACCCCTACCCTAACCCTAGCGCGTACCCTAAACCGAGCCCTAACCCTAACACTAACTCTAACCCTAACCCTAACCCATACCCTACGCCCTACCCGAACCCCTTCCTGAACCCGTACCCTAAACCGTACCCTAACCCTCACCCTAACCCTAACCCTAACCCTAAGCTACCCTTGACGGCTTCTGCCTCCAATAGATTTCCTAAGCACTAGTGTTTTAAGGAACAGGTTAAAAAGAGAATCCTAATGTGATTTCTTGATAATGGGTGTGTTCCTTATCTTCTCCTCGTGTCTAAACTCTTCTCCATGGCTGGACCCCCAAATAATATTCCTTTACGTGCTAAGGGGTATCTAGAGAGTGGGATAGGTTTAATAACTACCCCCACCCTAACGCGTACCCTAACCCTAACCCCTACCCTAACCCTAACGCGTACCCTAATCCTAACCCGTACCCTAAACCGAGCCCTAACCCTAACACTAACCCTAACCCTAACCCTAACCCATACCCTACGCCCTACCCGAACCCCTCCCCGAACCCGTACCCTAAGCCATACCCTAACCCTCACCCTAACCCTAACCCTAACCCTAAGCTACCCTTGACTGCTTCTGCCTCCAATAGATTTCCTAAGCACTAGTGTTTTAAGGAACAGGTTAAAAAGAGAATCCTAATGTGATTTCTTGATAATGGGTGTGTTCCTTATCTTCTCCTCGTGTCTAAACTCTTCTCCATGGCTGGACCCCCAAGTAATATTCCTTTACGTGCTAAGGGGTATCTAGAGAGTGGGATAGGTTTTATGACTACCCTCACCCTAACGCGTACCCTAACCCTAACCCCTACCCTAACCCTAACGCGTACCCTAATCCTAACCCGTACCCTAAACCGAGCCCTAACCCTAACACTAGCCCTAACCCTAACCCTAACCCATACCCTACGCCCTACCCGAACCCCTCACCGAACCCGTACCCTAAGCCGTACCCTAACCCTCACCCTAACCCTAACCCTAACCCTAAGCTACCCTTGACGGCTTCTGCCTCCAATAGATTTCCTAAGCACTAGTGTTTTAAGGAACAGGTTAAAAAGAGAATCCTAATGTGATTTCGTGATAATGGGTGTGTTCCTTATCTTCTCCTAGTGTCTAAACTCTTCTCCATGTCTGGACACCCAAATAATATTCCTTTACGTGCTAAGGGGTATCTAGAGAGTGTGATAGGTTTAATAACTACCCCCACCCTAACGCGTACCCTAACCCTAACCCCAACCCTAACCCTAACGCGTACCCTAATCCTAACCCGTACCCCAAACCGAGCCCTAACCCTAACACTAACCCTAACCCTAACCCTAACCCATACCCTACGCCCTACCCGAACCCCTCCCCGAACCCGTACCCTAAGCCATACCCTAACCCTCACCCTAACCCTAACCCTAACCCTAAGCTACCCTTGACTGCTTCTGCCTCCAATAGATTTCCTAAGCACTAGTGTTTTAAGGAACAGGTTAAAAAGAGAATCCTAATGTGATTTCGTGATAATGGGTGTGTTCCTTATCTTCTCCTAGTGTCTAAACTCTTCTCCATGGCTGGACCCCCAATAATATTCCTGTACGTGCTAAGGGGTATCTAGATAGTGGGATAGGTTTAATAACTACCCTCACCCTAACGCGTACACTAACCCTAACCCCTACCCTAACCCTAACGCGTACCCTAATCCTAACCTGTACCCTAAACCGAGCCCTAACCCTAACACTAGCACTAACCCTAACCCTAACCCATACCCTACGGCCTACCCAAACCCCTCCCCGAACCCGTACCCTAAGCCGTACCCTAAGCCTCACCCTAACCCTAACCCTAACCCTAAGCTACCCTTGACGGCTTCTGCCTCCAATAGATTTCCTAAGCACTAGTGTTTTAAGGAACATGTTAAAAAGAGAATCCTAATGTGATTTCTTGATAATGGGTGTGTTCCTTATCTTCTCCTCGTGTCTAAACTCTTCTCCATGGCTGCACCCCCAAATAATATTCCTTTATGTGCTAAGGGGTATCTAGAGAGTGTGATAGGTTTAATAACTACCCTCACCCTAACGCGTACCCTAACCCTAACCCCTACCCTAACCCTAGCGCGTAACCTAATCCTAACCCGTACCCTAAACCGAGCACTAACCCTAACACTAACTCTAACCATAACCCTAACCCATACCCTACGCCCTACCCGAACCCCTTCCTGAACCCGTACCCTAAACCGTACCCTAACCCTCACCCTAACCCTAACCCTAACCCTAAGCTACCCTTGACGGCTTCTGCCTCCAATAGATTTCCTAAGCACTAGTGTTTTAAGGAACAGGTTAAAAAGAGAACCCTAATGTGATTTCTTGATAATGGGTGTGTTCCTTATATTCTCCTCGTGTCTAAACTCTTCTCCATGGCTGGACCCCCAAATAATATTCCTTTACGTGCTAAGGGGTATCTAGAGAGTGTGATAGGTTTAATAACTACCCCCAACCTAACGCGTACCCTAACCCTAACCCTACCCTAACCCTAACGCGTACCCTAATCCTAACCCGTACCCTAAACCGAGCCCTAACCCTAACACTAACCCTAACCCTAACTCTAACCCATACCCTACGCCCTACCCGAACCCCTCCCCGAACCCGTACCCTAAGCCGTACCCTAACCCTCACCCTAACCCTAACCCTAACCCTAAGCTACCCTTGACGGCTTCTGCCTCCAATAGATTTCCTAAGCACTAGTGATTTAAGGAATAGGTTAAAAAGAGAATCCTAATGTGATTTCTTGATAATGGGTGTGTTCCTTATCTTCTCCTCGTGTCTAAACTCTTCTCCATGGCTGGACCCCCAAATAATATTCCTTTACGTGCTAAGGGCTATCTAGAGAGTGGGATAGGTTTAATAACTACCCTCACTCTAACGCGTATCCTAAACCTAACCCCTACCCTAACCCTAACGCATACCCTAATCCTAACCCGTACCCTAAACCGAGCCCTAACCCTAACACTAGCCCTAACCCTAACCCTAACCCATACCCTACGCCCTACCCGAACCCCTCCCCGAACCCGTACCCTAAGCCGTACCCTAACCCTCACCCTAACCCTAACCCTAACCCTAAGCTACCCTTGACTGCTTCTGCCTCCAATAGATTTCCTAAGCACTAGTGTTTTAAGGAACAGGTTAAAAAGAGAATCCTAATGTGATTTCTTGATAATGGGTGTGTTCCTTATATTCTCCTCGTGTCTAAACTCTTCTCCAAGGCTGGACCCCCAAATAATATTCCTTTACGTGCTAAGGGGTATCAAGAGAGTGTGATAGGTTTAATAACTACCCCCACCCTAACGCGTACCCTAACCCTAACCACTACCCTAACACTAACGCGTACCCTAATCCTAACCCGTACCCTAAACCGAGCCCTAACCGTAACACTAACCCTAACCCTAACCCTAACCCATAGCCTACGCCCTACCCGAACCCCTCCCCGAACCCGTACCCTAAGCCATACCCTAACCCTCACCCTAACCCTAACCCTAACCCTAAGCTACCCTTGACTGCTTCTGCCTCCAATAGATTTCCTAAGCACTAGTTTTTTAAGGAATAGGTTAAAAAGAGAATCCTAATGTGATTTCTTGATAATGGGTGTATTCCTTATCTTCTCCTAGGGTCTAAACTCTTCTCCATGGCTGGACCCCCAAATAATATTCCTTTACGTGCTAAGGGGTATCTAGAGAGTGGGATAGGTTTAATAACTACCCTCACCCTAACGCGTACCCTAACCCTAACCCCTACCCTAACTCTAACGCGTACCCTAATCCTAACCCGTACCCTAAACCGAGCCCTAACCCTAACACTAGCCCTAACCCTAACCCTAACCCATACCCTACGCCCTACCCGAACCCCTCCCCGAACCCGTACCCTAAGCCGTACCCTAACCCTCACCCTAACCCTAACCCTAACCCTAAGCTACCCTTGACTGCTTCTGCCTCCAATAGATTTCCTAAGCACTAGTGTTTTAAGGAACAGGTTAAAAAGAGAATCCTAATGTGAATTCTTGATAATGGGTGTGTTCCTTATCTTCTCCTCGTGTCTAAACTCTTCTCCATGGCTGGACCCCCAAATAATATTCCTTTACGTGCTAAGGGGTATCTAGAGAGTGTGATAGGTTTAATAACTACCCCCACCCTAACGCGTACCCTAACCCTAACCCCTACCCTAACCCTAACGCATACCCTAATCCTAACCCGTACCCTAAACCGAGCCCTAACCCTAACACTAACCCTAACCCTAACTCTAACCCATACCCTACGCCCTACCTGAACCCCTCCCCGAACCCGTACCCTTAGCCGTACCCTAACCCTCACCCTAACCCTAACCCTAACCCTAAGCTACCCTTGACGGCTTCTGCCTCCAATAGATTTCCTAAGCACTAGTGATTTAAGGAACATGTTAAAAAGAGAATCCTAATGTGATTTCTTGATAATGGGTGTGTTCCTTATCTTCTCCTAGTGTCTAAACCCTTCTCCATGGCTGGACCCCCAAATAATATTCCTTTATGTGCTAAGGGGTATCTAGAGAGTGTGATAGGTTTAATAACTACCCTCACCCTAACACGTACCCTAACCCTAACCCCTACCCTAACCCTAACGCGTACCCTAATCCTAACCCGTACCCTAAACCGAGCCCTAACCATAACACTAACCCTAACCCACACCCTACGCCCTACCCGAACCCCTCCCTGAACCCGTATCGTAAGCCGTACCCTAACCCTCACCCTAACCCTAACCCTAACCCTAAGCTACCCTTGACTGCTTCTGCCTCCAATAGATTTCCTAAGCACTAGTGTTTTAAGGAACAGGTTAAAAAGAGAATCCTAATGTGATTTCTTGATAATGGGTGTGTACCTTATCTTCTCCTAGTGTCTAAACTCTTCTCCATGGCTGGACCCCCAAATAATATTCCTTTACGTGCTAAGGGCTATCTAGAGAGTGGGATAGGTTTAATAACTAACCTCACCCTAACGCGTACCCTAACCCTAACACCTACCCTAACACTAACGCGTACCCTAATCCTAACCCGTACCCTAAACCGAGCCCTAACCCTAACACTAACCCTAACCCTAACCCTAACCCATACCCTACGCCCTACCTGAACCCCTCCCCGAACCCGTACCCTAAGCCATACCCTATCCCTCACCCTAACCCTAACCCTAACCCTAAGCTACCCTTGACTGCTTCTGGCTCCAATAGATTTCCTAAGCACTAGTGTTTTAAGGAACAGGTTAAAAAGAGAATCCTAATGTGATTTCTTGATAATGGGTGTGTTCCTTATCTTCTCCTCGTGTCTAAACTCTTCTCCATGGCTGGACCCCCAAATAATATTCCTTTACGTGCTAAGGGCTATCTAGAGAGTGGGATAGGTTTATTAACTACCCTCACCCTAACGCGTACCCTAACCCTAACCGCTACCCTAACCCTAGCGCGTACCCTAATCCTAACCCGTAACCTAAACCGAGCCCTAACCCTAACACTAACCCTAACCCTAACCCTAACCCTAACCCTAACCCTAACCCTAACCCTAACCCTAACCCTAACCCTAAACCGTACCCTAACCCTCACCCTAACCCTAACCCTAACCCTCAGCTACCCTTGACGGCTTCTGCCTCCAATAGATTTCCTAAGCACTAGTGTTTTAAGGAACAGGTTAAAAAGAGAATCCTAATGTGATTTCGTGACAATGGGTGTGTTCCTTATCTTCTCCTAGTGTCTAAACCCTTCTCCATGGCTGGACCCCCAAATAATATTCCTTTACGTGCTAAGGGGTATCTAGAGAGTGGGATAGGTTTAATAACTACCCTCACCCTAAAGCGTACCCTAACCCTAACCCCTACCCTAACACTAACGCGTACCCTAATCCTAACCCGAACCCTTAACCGAGCCCTAACCCTAACACTAACCCTAACCCTAACTCTAACCCATACCCTACGCCCTACCTGAACCCCTCCCTGAACCCGTACCCTAAACCGTACCCTAACCCTCACCCTAACCGTAACCCTAACCCTGAGCTACCCTTGACGGCTTCTGCCTCCAATAGATTTCCTAAGCACTAGTGTTTTAAGGAACTGGTTAAAAAGAGAATCCTAATGTGATTTCTTGATAATGGGTGTGTTCCTTATCTTCTCCTCGTGTCTAAACTCTTCTCCAAGGCTGGACCCCCAAATAATATTCCTTTACGTGCTAAGGGGTATCTAGAGAGTGTGATAGGTTTAATAACTACCCCCACCCTAACGCGTACCCTAACCCTAACCGCTACCCTAACCCTAGCGCGTACCCTAATCCTAACCCGTAACCTAAACCGAGCCCTAACCCTAACACTAACTCTAACCCTAACCCTAACCCATACCCTACGCCCTACCCGAACCCCTCCCTGAACCCGTACCCTAAACCGTACCCTAACCCTCACCCTAACCCTAACCTTAACCCTAAGCTACCCTTGACGGCTTCTGCCTCCAATAGATTTCCTAAGCACTAGTGTTTTAAGGAACAGTTTAAAAAGAGAATCCTAATGTGATTTCGTGATAATGGGTGTGTTCCTTATCTTCTCCTAGTGTCTAAACCCTTCTCCATGGCTGGACGCCCAAATAATATTCCTTTACGTGCTAAGGGGTATCTAGGGAGTGGGATAGGTTTAATAACTACCCTCACCCTAAAGCGTACCCTAACCCTAAACCCTACCCTAACACTAACGCGTACCCTAATCCTAAACTGTACCCTAAACCGAGCCCTAACCCTAACACTAACCCTAACCCTAACTCTAACCCATACCCTACGCCCTACCTGAACCCCTCCCCGATCCCGTACCCTAAGCCGTACCCTAACCCTCACCCTAACCCTAACCCTAACCCTAAGCTACCCTTGACGGCTTCTGCCTCCAATAGATTTCCTAAGCACTAGTGATTTAAGGAACAGGTTAAAAAGTGAATCCTAATGTGATTTCTTGATAATGGGTGTGTTCCTTATCTTCTCCTCGTGTCTAAACTCTTCTCCATGGCTGGACCCCCAAATAATATTCCTTTACGTGCTAAGGGCTATCTAGAGAGTGGGATAGGTTTAATAACTACCCTCACTCTAACGCGTATCCTAACCCTAACCCCTACCCTAACCCTAACGCATACCCTAATCCTAACCCGTACCCTAAACCGAGCCCTAACCCTAACACTAGCCCTAACCCTAACCCTTACCCATACCCTACGCCCTACCCGAACCCCTCCCCGAACCCGTACCCTAAGCCGTACCCTAACCCTCACCCTAACCCTAACACTAACCCTAAGCTACCCTTGACGGCTTCTGCCTCCAATAGATTTCCTAAGCACTAGTGTTTTAAGGAACACGTTAAAAAGAGAATCCTAATGTGATTCCGTGATAATGGGTGTGTTCCTTATCTTCTCCTAGTGTCTAAACTCTTCTCCATGCCTGGACCCCCAATTAATATTCCTATACGTGCTAAGGGGTATCTAGAGAGTGGGATAGGTTTATTAACTACCCTCACCCTAACGCGTACCCTAACCCTAACCGCTACCCTAACCCTAGCGCGTACCCTAATCCTAACCCGTAACCTAAACCGAGCCCTAACCCTAACACTAACCCTAACCCTAACCCTAACCCTAACCCTAACCCTAACCCTAACCCTAACCCTAACCCTAACCCTAAACCGTACCCTAACCCTCACCCTAACCCTAACCCTAACCCTCAGCTACCCTTGACTGCTTCTGCCTCCAATAGATTTCCTAAGCACTAGTGTTTTAAGGAACAGGTTAAAAAGAGAATCCTAATGTGAATTCTTGATAATGGGTGTGTTCCTTATCTTCTCCTCGTGTCTAAACTCTTCTCCATGGCTGGACCCCCAAATAATATTCCTTTACGTGCTAAGGGGTATCTAGAGAGTGTGATAGGTTTAATAACTACCCCCACCCTAACGCGTACCCTAACCCTAACCCCTACCCTAACCCTAACGCATACCCTAATCCTAACCCGTACCCTAAACCGAGCCCTAACCCTAACACTAACCCTAACCCTAACTCTAACCCATACCCTACGCCCTACCTGAACCCCTCCCCGAACCCGTACCCTTAGCCGTACCCTAACCCTCACCCTAACCCTAACCCTAACCCTAAGCTACCCTTGACGGCTTCTGCCTCCAATAGATTTCCTAAGCACTAGTGATTTAAGGAACATGTTAAAAAGAGAATCCTAATGTGATTTCTTGATAATGGGTGTGTTCCTTATCTTCTCCTAGTGTCTAAACCCTTCTCCATGGCTGGACCCCCAAATAATATTCCTTTATGTGCTAAGGGGTATCTAGAGAGTGTGATAGGTTTAATAACTACCCTCACCCTAACACGTACCCTAACCCTAACCCCTACCCTAACCCTAACGCGTACCCTAATCCTAACCCGTACCCTAAACCGAGCCCTAACCATAACACTAACCCTAACCCACACCCTACGCCCTACCCGAACCCCTCCCTGAACCCGTATCGTAAGCCGTACCCTAACCCTCACCCTAACCCTAACCCTAACCCTAAGCTACCCTTGACTGCTTCTGCCTCCAATAGATTTCCTAAGCACTAGTGTTTTAAGGAACAGGTTAAAAAGAGAATCCTAATGTGATTTCTTGATAATGGGTGTGTACCTTATCTTCTCCTAGTGTCTAAACTCTTCTCCATGGCTGGACCCCCAAATAATATTCCTTTACGTGCTAAGGGCTATCTAGAGAGTGGGATAGGTTTAATAACTAACCTCACCCTAACGCGTACCCTAACCCTAACACCTACCCTAACACTAACGCGTACCCTAATCCTAACCCGTACCCTAAACCGAGCCCTAACCCTAACACTAACCCTAACCCTAACCCTAACCCATACCCTACGCCCTACCTGAACCCCTCCCCGAACCCGTACCCTAAGCCATACCCTATCCCTCACCCTAACCCTAACCCTAACCCTAAGCTACCCTTGACTGCTTCTGGCTCCAATAGATTTCCTAAGCACTAGTGTTTTAAGGAACAGGTTAAAAAGAGAATCCTAATGTGATTTCTTGATAATGGGTGTGTTCCTTATCTTCTCCTCGTGTCTAAACTCTTCTCCATGGCTGGACCCCCAAATAATATTCCTTTACGTGCTAAGGGCTATCTAGAGAGTGGGATAGGTTTATTAACTACCCTCACCCTAACGCGTACCCTAACCCTAACCGCTACCCTAACCCTAGCGCGTACCCTAATCCTAACCCGTAACCTAAACCGAGCCCTAACCCTAACACTAACCCTAACCCTAACCCTAACCCTAACCCTAACCCTAACCCTAACCCTAACCCTAACCCTAACCCTAAACCGTACCCTAACCCTCACCCTAACCCTAACCCTAACCCTCAGCTACCCTTGACGGCTTCTGCCTCCAATAGATTTCCTAAGCACTAGTGTTTTAAGGAACAGGTTAAAAAGAGAATCCTAATGTGATTTCGTGACAATGGGTGTGTTCCTTATCTTCTCCTAGTGTCTAAACCCTTCTCCATGGCTGGACCCCCAAATAATATTCCTTTACGTGCTAAGGGGTATCTAGAGAGTGGGATAGGTTTAATAACTACCCTCACCCTAAAGCGTACCCTAACCCTAACCCCTACCCTAACACTAACGCGTACCCTAATCCTAACCCGAACCCTTAACCGAGCCCTAACCCTAACACTAACCCTAACCCTAACTCTAACCCATACCCTACGCCCTACCTGAACCCCTCCCTGAACCCGTACCCTAAACCGTACCCTAACCCTCACCCTAACCGTAACCCTAACCCTGAGCTACCCTTGACGGCTTCTGCCTCCAATAGATTTCCTAAGCACTAGTGTTTTAAGGAACTGGTTAAAAAGAGAATCCTAATGTGATTTCTTGATAATGGGTGTGTTCCTTATCTTCTCCTCGTGTCTAAACTCTTCTCCAAGGCTGGACCCCCAAATAATATTCCTTTACGTGCTAAGGGGTATCTAGAGAGTGTGATAGGTTTAATAACTACCCCCACCCTAACGCGTACCCTAACCCTAACCGCTACCCTAACCCTAGCGCGTACCCTAATCCTAACCCGTAACCTAAACCGAGCCCTAACCCTAACACTAACTCTAACCCTAACCCTAACCCATACCCTACGCCCTACCCGAACCCCTCCCTGAACCCGTACCCTAAACCGTACCCTAACCCTCACCCTAACCCTAACCTTAACCCTAAGCTACCCTTGACGGCTTCTGCCTCCAATAGATTTCCTAAGCACTAGTGTTTTAAGGAACAGTTTAAAAAGAGAATCCTAATGTGATTTCGTGATAATGGGTGTGTTCCTTATCTTCTCCTAGTGTCTAAACCCTTCTCCATGGCTGGACGCCCAAATAATATTCCTTTACGTGCTAAGGGGTATCTAGGGAGTGGGATAGGTTTAATAACTACCCTCACCCTAAAGCGTACCCTAACCCTAAACCCTACCCTAACACTAACGCGTACCCTAATCCTAAACTGTACCCTAAACCGAGCCCTAACCCTAACACTAACCCTAACCCTAACTCTAACCCATACCCTACGCCCTACCTGAACCCCTCCCCGATCCCGTACCCTAAGCCGTACCCTAACCCTCACCCTAACCCTAACCCTAACCCTAAGCTACCCTTGACGGCTTCTGCCTCCAATAGATTTCCTAAGCACTAGTGATTTAAGGAACAGGTTAAAAAGTGAATCCTAATGTGATTTCTTGATAATGGGTGTGTTCCTTATCTTCTCCTCGTGTCTAAACTCTTCTCCATGGCTGGACCCCCAAATAATATTCCTTTACGTGCTAAGGGCTATCTAGAGAGTGGGATAGGTTTAATAACTACCCTCACTCTAACGCGTATCCTAACCCTAACCCCTACCCTAACCCTAACGCATACCCTAATCCTAACCCGTACCCTAAACCGAGCCCTAACCCTAACACTAGCCCTAACCCTAACCCTTACCCATACCCTACGCCCTACCCGAACCCCTCCCCGAACCCGTACCCTAAGCCGTACCCTAACCCTCACCCTAACCCTAACACTAACCCTAAGCTACCCTTGACGGCTTCTGCCTCCAATAGATTTCCTAAGCACTAGTGTTTTAAGGAACACGTTAAAAAGAGAATCCTAATGTGATTCCGTGATAATGGGTGTGTTCCTTATCTTCTCCTAGTGTCTAAACTCTTCTCCATGCCTGGACCCCCAATTAATATTCCTATACGTGCTAAGGGGTATCTAGAGAGTGGGATAGGTTTATTAACTACCCTCACCCTAACGCGTACCCTAACCCTAACCGCTACCCTAACCCTAGCGCGTACCCTAATCCTAACCCGTAACCTAAACCGAGCCCTAACCCTAACACTAACCCTAACCCTAACCCTAACCCTAACCCTAACCCTAACCCTAACCCTAACCCTAACCCTAACCCTAAACCGTACCCTAACCCTCACCCTAACCCTAACCCTAACCCTCAGCTACCCTTGACGGCTTCTGCCTCCAATAGATTTCCTAAGCACTAGTGTTTTAAGGAACAGGTTAAAAAGAGAATCCTAATGTGATTTCGTGATAATGGGTGTGTTCCTTATCTTCTCCTAGTGTCTAAACCCTTCTCCATGGCTGGACCCCCAAATAATATTCCTTTACGTGCTAAGGGGTATCTAGAGAGTGTGATAGGTTTAATAACTACCCTCACCCTAAAGCGTACCCTAACCCTAACCCCTACCCTAACACTAACGCGTACCCTAATCCTAACCCGAAACCTTAACTGAGCCCTAACCCTAACACTAACCCTAACCCTAACTCTAACCCATACCCTACGCCCTACCTGAACCCCTCCCTGAACCCGTACCCTAAACCGTACCCTAACCCTCACCCTAACCTTAACCCTAACCCTGAGCTACCCTTGACGGCTTCTGCCTCCAATAGATTTCCTAAGCACTAGTGTTTTAAGGAACTGGTTAAAAAGAGAATCCTAATGTGATTTCTTGATAATGGGTGTGTTCCTTATCTTCTCCTCGTGTCTAAACTCTTCTCTATGGCTGGACCCCCAAATAATATTCCTTTACGTGCTAAGGGGTATCTAGAGAGTGTGATAGGTTTAATAACTACCCCCACCCTAACGCGTACCCTAACCCTAACCGCTACCCTAACCCTAGCACGTACCCTAATCCTAACCCGTAACCTAAACCGAGCCCTAACCCTAACACTAACTCTAACCCTAACCCTAACCCATACCCTACGCCCTACCCGAACCCCTCCCTGAACCCGTACCCTAAACCGTACCCTAACCCTCACCCTAACCCTAACCCTAACCCTAAGCTACCCTTGACGGCTTCTGCCTCCAATAGATTTCCTAAGCTCTAGTGTTTTAAGGAACAGGTTAAAAAGAGAATCCTAATGTGATTTCGTGATAATGGGTGTGTTCCTTATCTTCTCCTAGTGTCTAAACCCTTCTCCATGGCTGGACGCCCAAATAATATTCCTTTACGTGCTAAGGGGTATCTAGAGAGTGGGATAGGTTTAATAACTACCCTCACCCTAAAGCGTACCCTAACCCTAACCCCTACCCTAACACTAACGCGTACCCTAATCCTAAACTGTACCCTAAACCGAGCCCTAACCCTAACACTAACCCTAACCCTAACTCTAACCCATACCCTACGCCCTACCTGAACCCCTCCCCGAACCCGTACCCTAAGCCGTACCCTAACCCTCACCCTAACCCTAACCCTAACCCTAAGCTACCCTTGACGGCTTCTGCCTCCAATAGATTTCCTAAGCACTAGTGATTTAAGGAACAGGTTAAAAAGTGAATCCTAATGTGATTTCTTGATAATGGGTGTGTTCCTTATCTTCTCCTCGTGTCTAAACTCTTCTCCATGGCTGGACCCCCAAATAATATTCCTTTACGTGCTAAGGGCTATCTAGAGAGTGGGATAGGTTTAATAACTACCCTCACTCTAACGCGTATCCTAACCCTAACCCCTACCCTAACCCTAACGCATACCCTAATCCTAACCCGTACCCTAAACCGAGCCCTAACCCTAACACTAGACTTAACCCTAACCCTTACCCATACCCTACGCCCTACCCGAACCCCTCCCCGAACCCGTACCCTAAGCCGTACCCTAACCCTCACCCTAACCCTAACACTAACCCTAAGCTACCCTTGACGGCTTCTGCCTCCAATAGATTTCCTAAGCACTAGTGTTTTAAGGAACAGGTTAAAAAGAGAATCCTAATGTGATTTCTTGATAATGGGTGTGTTCCTTATATTCTCCTCGTGTCTAAACTCTTCTCCAAGGCTGGAACCCCAAATTATATTCCTTTACGTGCTAAGGGGTATCTAGACAGTGTGATAGGTTTAATAACTACCCCCACCCTAACGCGTACCCTAACCCTAACCCCTACCCTAACCCTAACGCGTACCCTAATCCTAACCCGTAACCTAAACCGAGCCCTAACCCTAACACTAACCCTAACCCTAACCCTAACCCATACCCTACGCCCTACCCGAACCCCTCCCCGAACCCGTACCCTAAGCCATACCCTAACCCTCACCCTAACCCTAACACTAACCCTAAGCTACCCTTGACTGCTTCTGCCTCCAATAGATTTCCTAAGCACTAGTGTTTTAAGGAACAGGTTAAAAAGAGAATCCTAATGTGATTTCATGTTAATGGGTGTGTTCCTTATCTTCTCCTAGTGTCTAAACTCTTCTCCATGGCTGGACCCCCAATAATAATCCTGTACGTGCTAAGGTGTATCTAGAGAGTGGAATAGGTTTAATAACTACCCTCACCCTAACACGTACACTAACCCTAACACGTACCCTAATCCTAACCCATACCCTAAACTGAGCCCTAACCCTAACACTAACCCTAACCCTAACCCTAACCCATACCCTACGCCCTACCAGAACCCCTCCCCGAACCCGTGCCCTAAGCCGTACCCTAACCCTCACCCTAACCCTTACCCTAACCCTAAGCTACCCTTGACGGTCTGCCTCCAATAGATTTCCTAAGCACTAGTGTTTTAAGGAACAGGTTAAAAAGAGAATCCTAATGTGATTTCTTGATAATGGGTGTGTTCCTTATCTTCTCCTAGTGTCTAAATTCTTCTCCATGGCTGGACCCCCAAATAATATTCCTTTACGTGCTAAGGGGTATCTAGAGAGTGGGATAGGTTTAATAACTACCCTCACCCTAACGCGTACCCTAACCCTAACCGCTACCCTAAACCTAACGAGTACCCTAATCCTAACCCGTACCCTAAACCGAGCCCTAACCCTAACACTAACCCTAACTCTAACCCTAACCCATACCCTACGCCCTACCCGAACCCCTCCCCGAACCCGTACCCTAAGCCGTACCCTAACCCTCACCCTAACCCTAACCCTAACCCTAAGCTACCCTTGACTGCTTCTGCCTCCAATAGATTTCCTAACCACTAGTGTTTTAAGGAACAGTTTAAAAAGAGAATCATATTGTGATTTCTTGATAATGGGTGTGTTCCTTATCTTCTCCTAGTGTCTAAACCCTTCTCCATGGCTGGACGCCCAAATAATATTCCTTTACGTGCTAAGGGGTATCTAGAGAGTGGGATAGGTTTAATAACTACCCACACCCTAAAGCGTACCCTAACCCTAACCCCTACCCTAACAGTAACGCGTACCCTAATCCTAAACTGTACCCTAAACCGAGCCCTAACCCTAACACTAACCCTAACCCTAACTCTAACCCATACACTACGCACTAACTGAACCCCTCCCCGAACCCGTACCCTAAGCCGTACCCTAACCCTCACCCTAACCCTAACCCTAACCCTAAGCTACCCTTGACGGCTTCTGCCTCCAATAGATTTCCTAAGCACTAGTGTTTTAAGGAACAGTTTAAAAAGAGAATCATATTGTGATTTCTTGATAATGGGTGTGTTCCTTATCTTCTCCTAGTGTCTAAACTCTTCTCCATGGCTGGACCCCCAAATAATATTCCTTTACGTGCTAAGGGGTATCTAGAGAGTGGGATAGGTTTAATAACTACCCTCACCCTAAAGCGTACCCTAACCCTAACCCCTACCCTAACCCTAACGTGTACCCTAATCCTAACCCGTACCCTAAACCGAGCCCTAACCCTAACACTAACCCTAACCCTAACCCTAACCCATACCTTACGCCCTACCCGAACGCCTCACCGAACCCGTACCCTAAGCCATACCCTAGACCTCACCCTAACCCAAACCCTAACCCTAAGCTACCCTTGACTGCTTCTGCCTCCAATAGATTTCCTAAGCACTAGTGTTTTAAGGAACAGGTTAAAAAGAGAATCCTAATGTGATTTCGTGATAATGGATGTGTTCCTTATCTTCTCCTCGTGTCTAAACTCTTCTCCATGGCTGGACTCCCAAAAAATATTCCTTTACGTGCTAAGGGGTATCTACAGAGTGGGATAGGTTTAATAACTACCCTCACCATAACGCGTACCCTAACCCAAACCCCTACCCTAACCCTAACGCGTACCCTAATCCTAACCCATACCCTAAACCGAGCCCTAACCCTAACACTAACTCTAACCCTAACCCTAACCCATACCCTACGCCCTACCTGAACCCCTCCTTGAACCCGTACCCTAAACCGTACCCTAACCCTCACCCTAACCGTAACCCTAACCCTAAGCTACCCTTGACGGCTTCTGCCTCCAATAGATTTCCTAAGCACTAGTGTGTTAAGGAACTGGTTAAAAAGAGAATCCTAATGTGATTTCTTGAAAATGGGTGTGTTCCTTATCTTCTCCTCGTGTCTAAACTCTTCTCCATGGCTGGACCCCCAAAAAATATTCCTTTACGTGCTAAGGGGTATCTAGAGAGTGTGATAGGTTTAATAACTACCCCCACCCTAACGCGTACCCTAACCCTAACCCCTACCCTAACCCTAACGCGTACCCTAATCCTAACCCGTACCCTAACCCTCACCCTAACCCTAACCCTAACCCTAAGCTACCCTTGACTGCTTCTGCCTCCAATAGATTTCCTAAGCACTAGTGTTTTAAGGAACAGGTTAAAAAGAGAATCCTAATGTGATTTCTTGATAATGGGTGTGTTCCTTATCTTCTCCTCGTGTCTAAACTCTTCTCCATGGCTGGACCCCCAAATAATATTCCTTTACGTGCTAAGGGGTATCTAGAGAGTGGGATAGGTTTAATAACTACCGTCACCCTAACGCGTACCCTAACCCTAACCCCTACCCTAACCCTAACGCGTACCCTAATCCTAACCCGTACCCTAAACCGAGCCCTAACCCTAATCCTAGCCGTAACCCTAACCCTAACCCATACCCTACGCCCTACCCAAACCCCTCCCCGAAACCGTACCCTAAGCCGTACCCTAACCCTCACCCTAACCCTAACCCTAACCCTAAGCTACCGTTGACTGCTTCTGCCTCCAATAGATTTCCTAAGCACTAGTGTTTTAAGGAACAGTTTAAAAAGAGAATCATATTGTGATTTCTTGATAATGGGTGTGTTCCTTATCTTCTCCTAGTGTCTAAACTCTTCTCCATGGCTGGACCCCCAAATAATATTCCTTTACGTGCTAAGGGGTATCTAGAGAGTGGGATAGGTTTAATAACTACCCTCACCCTAAAGCGTACCCTAACCCTAACCCCTACCCTAACCCTAACGTGTACCCTAATCCTAACCCGTACCCTAAACCGAGCCCTAACCCTAACACTAACCCTAACCCTAACCCTAACCCATAGCCTACGCCCTACCCGAACCCCTCTCCGAACCCGTACCCTAAGCCGTACCCTAACCCTCACCCTAACCCTAACCCTAACCCTAAGCTACCCTTCACGGCTTCTGCCTCCAATAGATTTCCTAAGCACTAGTGTTTTAAGGAACAGTTTAAAAAGAGAATCATATTGTGATTTCTTGATAATGGGTGTGTTCCTTATCTTCTCCTAGTGTCTAAACTCTTCTCCATGGCTGGACCCCCAAATAATATTCCTTTACGTGCTAAGGGTTATCTAGAGAGTGGGATAGGTTTAATAACTACCCTCACCCTAAAGCGTACCCTAACCCTAACCACTACCCTAACACTAACGCGTACCCTAAACCAAGCCCTAACCCTAACACTAACTCTAACCCTAACCCTAACCCATACCCTACGCCCTACCCGAACCCCTCCCTGAACCCGTACCCTAAGCCATACCCTAACCCTCACCCTAACCCTAACCCTAACCCTAAGCTACCCTTGACTGCTTCTGCCTCCAATAGATTTTCTAAGCACTAGTGTTTTAAGGAACAGGTTAAAAAGAGAATCCTAATGTGATTTCGTGATAATGGGTGTGTCCCTTATCTTCTCCTAGTGTCTAAACTCTTCTCCATGGCTGGACCCCCAATAATATTCCTGTACGTGCTAAGGGGTATCTAGAGAGTGGGATAGGTTTAATAACTACCCTCACCCTAACGCGTACACTAACCCTAACGCGTACCCTAATCCTAACCCGTACCCTAAACCGAGCCCTAACCCTAACAGTAACCCTAACCCTAACCCTAACCCATACCCTACGCCCTACCCGAACCCCTCCCCGAACCCGTACCCTAAGCCGTACCCTAACCCTCACCCTAACCCTAACCCTAACCCTAAGCTACCTTTGACTGCTTCTGCCTCCAATAGATTTCCTAAGCACTAGTGTTTTAAGGAACAGGTTAAAAAGAGAATCCTAATGTGATTTCGTGATAATGGATGTGTTCCTTATCTTCTCCTCGTGTCTAAACTCTTCTCCATGGCTGGACTCCCAAATAATATTCCTTTACGTGCTAAGGGGTATCTAGAGAGTGGGATAGGTTTAATAACTACCCTCACCATAACGCGTACCCTAACCCTAACCCCTACCCTAACCCTAACGCGTACCCTAATCCTAACCCATACCCTAAACCGAGCCCTAACCCTAACACTAACTCTAACCCTAACCCTAACCCATACCCTACGCCCTACCTGAACCCCTCCTTGAACCCGTACCCTAAACCGTACCCTAACCCTCACCCTAACCGTAACCCTAACCCTAAGCTACCCTTGACGGCTTCTGCCTCCAATAGATTTCCTAAGCACTAGTGTTTTAAGGAACATGTTAAAAAGAGAATCCTAATGTGATTTCTTGATAATGGGTGTGTTCCTTCTGTTCTCCTCGTGTCTAAACTCTTCTCCATGGCTGGACCCCCAAATAATATTCCTTTACGTGCTAAGGGGTATCTAGAGAGTGTGATAGGTTTAATAACTACCCCCACCCTAACGCGTACCCTAACCCTAACCCCTACCCGAACCCTAACGCGTACCCTAATCCTAACCCGTACCCTAAACCGAGCCCTAACCCTAACACTAACCCTAACCCTAATCCTAACCCATACCCTACGCCCTACCCGAACCCCTCCCCGAACCCGTACCCTAAGCCATACCCTAACCCTCACCCTAACCCTAACCCTAACCCTAAGCTACCCTTGACTGCTTCTGCCTCCAATAGATTTCCTAAGCACTAGTGTTTTAAGGAACAGGTTAAAAAGAGAATCCTAATGTGATTTCTTGATAATGGGTGTGTTCCTTATATTCTCCTCGTGTCTAAACTCTTCTCCAAGGCTGGACCCCCAAATAATATTCCTTTACGTGCTAAGGGGTATCTAGAGAGTGGGATAGGTTTAATAACTAACCTCACCCTATCGCGTACCCTAACCCTAAAACCTACCCTAACACTAACGCGTACCCTAATCCTAACCCGTACACTAAACCGAGCCCTAACCCTAACACTAACCCTAACCCTAACCCTAACCCATACCCTACGCCCTACCCGAACCCCTCCCCGAACCCGTACCCTAAGCCATACCCTAACCCTCACCCTAACCCTAACCCTAACCCTAAGCTACCCTTGACTGCTTCTGCCTCCAATAGATTTCCTAAGCACTAGTGTTTTAAGGAACAGGTTAAAAAGAGAATCCTAATGTGATTTCTTGATAATGGGTGTGTTCCTTATATTCTCCTCGTGTCTAAACTCTTCTCCAAGGCTGGACCCCCAAATAATATTCCTTTACGAGATAAGGGGTATCTAGAGAGTGTGATAGGTTTAATAAATACCCCCACCCTAACGCGTACCCTAACCCTAACCCCTACCCTAACCCTAACGCGTACCCTAATCCTAACCCGTACCCTAAACCGAGCCCTAACCCTAACACTAACCCTAACCCTAACCCTAACCCATACCCTACGCCCTACCCGAACCCCTCCCCGAACCCGTGCCCTAAGCCGTACCCTAACCCTCACCCTAACCCTAACCCTAACCCTAAGCTACCCTTGACGGCTTCTGCCTCCAATAGATTTCCTAAGCACTAGTGTTTTAAGGAACATGTTAAAAAGAGAATCCTAATGTGATTTCTTGATAATGGGTGTGTTCCTTATCTTCTCCTCGTGTCTAAACTCTTCTCCATGGCTGGACCCCCAAATAATATTCCTTTATGTGCTAAGGGGTATCTAGAGAGTGTGATAGGTTTAATAACTACCCTCACCCTAACGCGTACCCTAACCCTAACCCCTACCCTAACCCTAACGCATACCCTAATCCTATCCCGTACCCTAAACCGAGCCCAAACCCTAACACTAGCCCTAACCCTAACCCTAACCCATACCCTACGCCCTACCCGAACCCCTCCCCGAACCCGTATCGTAAGCCGTACCCTAACCCTCACCCTAACCCTAACCCTAACCCTAAGCTACCCTTGACGGCTTCTGCCTCCAATAGATTTCCTAAGCACTAGTGTTTTAAGGAACTGGTTAAAAAGATAATCCTAATGTGATTTCTTGATAATGGGTGTGTTCCTTATCTTCTCCTAGTGTCTAAACTCTTCTCCATGGCTGGACCCCCAAATAATATTCCTTTACGTGCTAAGGGGTATCTAGAGAGTGGGATAGGTTTAATAACTAACCTCACCCTATCGCATACCCTAACCCTAACCCCTAACCTAACCCTAACGCGTACCCTAATCCTAACCCGTACCCTAAACCAAGCCCTAACCCTAACACTAACCCTAACCCTAACCCATACCCTACGCCCTACCCGAACCCCTCCCCGAACCCGTACCCTAAGCCATACCCTAACCCTCACCCTAACCCTAACCATAACCCTAAGCTACCCTTGACTGCTTCTGCCTCCAATAAATTTCCTAAGCACTAGTGTTTTAAGGAACAGTTTAAAAAGAGAATCATATTGTGATTTCTTGATAATGGGTGTGTTCCTTATCTTCTCCTAGTGTCTAAACTCTTCCCCATGGCTGGACCCCCAAATAATATTCCTTTACGTGCTAAGGGGTATCTAGAGAGTGGGATAGGTTTAACAACTACCCTCACCCTAAAGCGTACCCTAACCCTAACCACTACCCTAACAGTAACGCGTACCCTAATCCTAACCCGTACCCTAAACCGAGCCCTAACCCTAACACTAACCCTAACCCTAACCCTAACCCATAGCCTACGCCCTACCCGAACCCCTCTCCGAACCCGTACCCTAAGCCGTACCCTAACCCTCACCCTAACCCTAACCCTAACCCTAAGCTACCCTTCACGGCTTCTGCCTCCAATAGATTTCCTAAGCACTAGTGTTTTAAGGAACAGTTTAAAAAGAGAATCATATTGTGATTTCTTGATAATGGGTGTGTTCCTTATCTTCTCCTAGTGTCTAAACTCTTCTCCATGGCTGGACCCCCAAATAATATTCCTTTACGTGCTAAGGGTTATCTAGAGAGTGGGATAGGTTTAATAACTACCCTCACCCTAAAGCGTACCCTAACCCTAACCACTACCCTAACACTAACGCGTACCCTAATCCTAACCCGTACCCTAAACCAAGCCCTAACCCTAACACTAACTCTAACCCTAACCCTAACCCATACCCTACGCCCTACCCGAACCCCTCCCTGAACCCGTACCCTAAGCCATACCCTAACCCTCACCCTAACCCTAACCCTAACCCTAAGCTACCCTTGACTGCTTCTGCCTCCAATAGATTTCCTAAGCACTAGTGTTTTAAGGAACAGGTTAAAAAGAGAATCCTAATGTGATTTCGTGATAATGGGTGTGTCCCTTATATTCTCCTAGTGTCTAAACTCTTCTCCATGGCTGGACCCCCAATAATATTCCTGTACGTGCTAAGGGGTATCTAGAGAGTGGGATAGGTTTAATAACTACCCTCACCCTAACGCGTACACTAACCCTAACGCGTACCCTAATCCTAACCCGTACCCTAAACCGAGCACTAACCCTAACAGTAACCCTAACCCTAACCCTAACCCATACCCTACGCCCTACCCGAACCCCTCCCCGAACCCGTACCCTAAGCCGTACCCTAACCCTCACCCTAACCCTAACCCTAACCCTAAGCTACCCTTGACTGCTTCTGCCTCCAATAGATTTCCTAAGCACTAGTGTTTTAAGGAACAGGTTAAAAAGAGAATCCTAATGTGATTTCTTGATAATGGGTGTGTTCCTTATCTTCTCCTCGTGTCTAAACTCTTCTCCATGGCTGGACCCCCAAATAATATTCCTTTACGTGCTAAGGGGTATCTAGAGAGTGGGATAGGTTTAATAACTACCGTCACCCTAACGCGTACCCTAACCCTAACCCCTACCCTAACCCTAACGCGTACCCTAATCCTAACCCGTACCCTAAACCGAGCCCTAACCCTAATCCTAGCCGTAACCCTAACCCTAACCCATACCCTACGCCCTACCCAAACCCCTCCCCGAAACCGTACCCTAAGCCGTACCCTAACCCTCACCCTAACCCTAACCCTAACCCTAAGCTACCGTTGACTGCTTCTGCCTCCAATAGATTTCCTAAGCACTAGTGTTTTAAGGAACAGTTTAAAAAGAGAATCATATTGTGATTTCTTAATAATGGGTGTGTTCCTTATCTTCTCCTAGTGTCTAAACTCTTCTCCATGGCTGGACCCCCAAATAATATTCCTTTACGTGCTAAGGGGTATCTAGAGAGTGGGATAGGTTTAATAACTACCCTCACCCTAAAGCGTACCCTAACCCTAACCACTACCCTAACCCTAACGCATACCCTAATCGTAACCCGTACCCTAAACCGAGCCCTAACCCTAACACTAGCCCTAACCCTAACCCTAACCCATACCCTACGCCCTACCCGAACCCCTCCCCGAACCCGTACCCTAAGCCGTACCCTAGCCCTCACCCTAACCCTAACCCTAACCCTAAGCTACCCTTGACTGCTTCTGCCTCCAATAGATTTCCTAAGCACTAGTGTTTTAAGGAACAGGTTAAAAAGAGAATCCTAATGTGATTTCGTGATAATGGGTGTGTCCCTTATCTTCTCCTAGTGTCTAAACTCTTCTCCATGGCTGGACCCCCAATAATATTCCTGTACGTGCTAAGGGGTATCTAGAGAGTGGGATAGGTTTAATAACTACCCTCACCCTAACGCGTACACTAACCCTAACGCGTACCCTAATCCTAACCCGTACCCTAAACCGAGCACTAACCCTAACAGTAACCCTAACCCTAACCCTAACCCATACCCTACGCCCTACCCGAACCCCTCCCCGAACCCGTACCCTAAGCCGTACCCTAACCCTCACCCTAACCCTAACCCTAACCCTAAGCTACCCTTGACTGCTTCTGCCTCCAATAGATTTCCTAAGCACTAGTGTTTTAAGGAACAGGTTAAAAAGAGAATCCTAATGTGATTTCTTGATAATGGGTGTGTTCCTTATCTTCTCCTCGTGTCTAAACTCTTCTCCATGGCTGGACCCCCAAATAATATTCCTTTACGTGCTAAGGGGTATCTAGAGAGTGGGATAGGTTTAATAACTAACGTCACCCTAACGCGTACCCTAACCCTAACCCCTACCCTAACCCTAACGCGTACCCTAATCCTAACCCGTACCCTAAACCGAGCCCTAACCCTAATCCTAGCCGTAACCCTAACCCTAACCCATACCCTACGCCCTACCCAAACCCCTCCCCGAAACCGTACCCTAAGCCGTACCCTAACCCTCACCCTAACCCTAACCCTAACCCTAAGCTACCGTTGACTGCTTCTGCTCCAATAGATTTCCTAAGCACTAGTGTTTTAAGGAACAGTTTAAAAAGAGAATCATATTGTGATTTCTTGATAATGGGTGTGTTCCTTATCTTCTCCTAGTGTCTAAACTCTTCTCCATGGCTGGACCCCCAAATAATATTCCTTTACGTGCTAAGGGGTATCTAGAGAGTGGGATAGGTTTAATAACTACCCTCACCCTAAAGCGTACCCTAACCCTAACCACTACCCTAACCCTAACGCATACCCTAATCCTAACCCGTACCCTAAACCGAGCCCTAACCCTAACACTAGCCCTAACCCTAACCCTAACCCATACCCTACGCCCTACCCGAACCCCTCCCCGAACCCGTACCCTAAGCCGTACCCTAACCCTCACCCTAACCCTAACCCTAACCCTAAGCTACCCTTGACTGCTTCTGCCTCCAATAGATTTCCTAAGCACTAGTGTTTTAAGGAACAGGTTAAAAAGAGAATCCTAATGTGATTTCTTGATAATGGGTGTGTTCCTTATATTCTCCTCGTGTCTAAACTCTTCTCCAAGGCTGGACCCCCAAATAATATTCCTTTACGTGCTAAGGGGTATCTAGAGAGTGTGATAGGTTTAATAACTACCCCCACCCTAAAGCGTACCCTAACCCTAACCACTACCCTAACACTAACGCGTACCCTAATCCTAACCCGTACCCTAAACCGAGCCCTAACCCTAACTCTAACCCTAACCCTAACCCTAAACCATACCCTACGCCCTACCCGAACCCCTCCCCGAACCCGTACCCTAAGCTATACCCTAACCCTCACCCTAACCCTAACCCTAACCCTAAGCTACCCTTGACTGCTTCTGCCTCCAATAGATTTCCTAAGCACTAGTGTTTTAAGGAACAGGTTAAAAAGAGAATCCTAATGTGATTTCTTGATAATGGTTGTGTTCCTTATCTTCTCCTAGTTTCTAAATTCTTCTCCATGGCTGGACCCCCAATAATATTCCTGTACGTGCTAAGGGGTATCTAGAGAGTGGGATAGGTTTAATAACTACCCTCACCCTAACGCGTACACTAACCATAACGCGTACCCTAATCCTAACTCGTACCCTAAACCGAGCCCTAACCCTAACCCTAACCCTAACCCATACCCTACGCCCTACCCGAACACCTCCCCGAACCCGTACCCTAAGCCGTACCCTAACCCTCACCCTAAACCTAACCCTAACCCTAACCCTAAGCTACCCTTGACGGCTTCTGCCTCCAATAGACTTCCTAAGCACTAGTGTTTTAAGGAACATGTTAAAAAGAGAATCCTAATGTGATTTCTTGATAATGGGTGTGTTCCTTATCTTCTCCTCGTGTCTAAACTCTTCTCCATGGCTGGACCCCCAAATAATATTCCTTTATGTGCTAAGGGGTATCTAGAGAGTGTGATAGGTTTAATAACTACCCTCACCTAACACGTACCCTAACCCTAACCCCTACCCTAACCCTAACTCGTACCCTAATCCTAACCCGTACCCTAAACCGAGCCCTAACCATAACACTAACCCTAACCCTAACCCTAACCCATACCCTACGCCCTACCCGAACCCCTCCCCGAACCCGTACCCTAAGCCGTACCCTAACCCTCACCCTAACCCTAACCCTAACCCTAAGCTACCCTTGATGGCTTCTGCCTCCAATAGATTTCCTAACCACTAGTGTTTTAAGGAACAGTTTAAAAAGAGAATCATATTGTAATTTCTTGATAATGGGTGTGTTCCTTATCTTCTCCTAGTGTCTAAACCCTTCTCCATGGCTGGACGCCCAAATAATATTCCTTTACGTGCTAAGGGGTATCTAGAGAGTGGGATAGGTTTAATAACTACCCTCACCCTAAAGCGTACCCTAACCCTAACCCCTACCCTAACACTAACGCGTACCCTAATCCTAACCCGTACCCTAAACCGAGCCCTAACCCTAACACTAACCCTAACCCTAACTCTAACCCATACCCTACGCCCTACCTGAACCCCTCCCCGAACCCGTACCCTAAGCCGTACCCTCACCCTCACCCTAACCCTAAACCTAACCCTAAGCTACCCTTGACGGCTTCTGCTTCCAATAGATTTCCTAAGCACTAGTGATTTAAGGAACAGGTTAAAAAGAGAATCCTAATGTGATTTCTTGATAATGGGTGTGTTCCTTATCTTCTCCTCGTATCTAATCTCTTCTCCATGGCTGGACCCCCAAATAATATTCCTTTACGTGCTAAGGGGTATCTAGAGAGTGGGATAGGTTTAATAACTACCCTCACCCTAACGCGTATCCTAACCCTAACCCCTACCCTAACCCTAACGCATACCCTAATCCTAACCCGTACCCTAAACCGAGCCCTAACCCTAACACTAGCCCTAACCCTACCCCTAACCCATACCCTACGCCCTACCCGAACCCCTCCCCGAACCAGTACCCTAAGCCGTACCCTAACCCTCACCCTAACCCTAACCCTAACCCTAAGCTACCCTTGACTGCTTCTGCCTCCAATAGATTTCCTAAGCACTAGTGTTTTAAGGAACAGGTTAAAAAGAGAATCCTAATGTGATTTCTTGATAATGGGTGTGTTCCTTATATTCTCCTCGTGTCTAAACTCTTCTCCAAGGCTGGACCCCCAAATAATATTCCTTTACGTGCTAAGGGGTATCTAGAGAGTGTGATAGGTTTAATAACTACCCCCACCCTAAAGCGTACCCTAACCCTAACCACTACCCTAACACTAACGCGTACCCTAATCCTAACCCGTACCCTAAACCGAGCCCTAACCCTAACACTAACCCTAACCCTAACCCTAACCCATACCCTACGCCCTACCCGAACCCCTCCCCGAACCCGTACCCTAAGCCATACCCTAAACCTCACCCTAAACCTAACCCTAACCCTAAGCTACCCTTGACTGCTTCTGCCTCCAATAGATTTCCTAAGCACTAGTGTTTTAAGGAACAGGTTAAAAAGAGAATACTAATGTGATTTCTTGATAATGGGTGTGTTCCATATCTTCTCCTCGTGTCTAAACTCTTCTCCATGGCTGGACCCCCAAATAATATTCCTTTACGTGCTAAGGGGTATCTAGATAGTGGGATAGGTTTAATAACTACCCTCACCCTAATGCGTACCCTAACCCTAACCCCTACCCTAACCCTAACGCGTACCCTAATCCTAACCCGTACCCTAAACCGAGCCCTAACCCTAACACTAGCCCTAACCCTAACCCTAACCCATACCCTACGCCCTACCCGAACCCCTCCCCGAACCCGTACCCTAAGCCGTACCCTAACCCTCACCCTAAACCTAACCCTAACCCTAAGCTACCCTTGACGGCTTCTGCCTCCAATAGATTTCCTAAGCACTAGTGTTTTAAGGAACAGGTTAAAAAGAGAATCCTAATGTGATTTCTTGATAATGGGTGTGTTCCTTATCTTCTCCTCGTGTCTAAACTCTTCTCCATTCCTGGACCCCCAAATAATAGTCCTTTACGTGCTAAGGGGTATCTAGAGAGTGTGATAGGTTTAATAACTACCCCCACCCTAATGCGTACCCTAACCCTAACCCCTATCCTAACCCTAACGCGTACCCTAATCCTAACCCGTACCCTAAACCGAGCCCTAACCCTAACACTAACCCTACCCCTATCCCTAACCCATACCCTACGCCCTACCCGAACCCCTCCCCGAACCCGTACCCTAAGCCGTACCCTAACCCTCACCCTAACCCTAACCCTAACCCTAAGCTTCCCTTGACTGCTTCTGCCTCCAATAGATTTCCTAAGAACTAGTGTTTTAAGGAACAGGTTAAAAAGAGAATCCTAATGTGATTTCTTGATAATGGGTGTGTTCCTTATCTTCTCCTAGTGTCTAAACTCTGCTCCATGGCTGGACCCCCAAATAATATTCCTTTACGTGCTAAGGGGTATCTATAGAGTGGGATAGGTTTAATAACTACCCTCACCCTAACGCGTACACTAACCCTAACCCCTACCCTAACCCTAACGCGTACCCTAATCCTAACCTGTACCCTAAACCGAGCCCTAACCCTAACACTAACCCTAACCCTAACCCTAACCCATACCCTACGCCCTACCCGAACCCCTCCCCGAACCCGTACCCTAAGCCGTACCCTAACCCTCACCCTAACCCTAACCCTAACCCTAAGCTACCCTTGATGGCTTCTGCCTCCAATAGATTTCCTAACCACTAGTGTTTTAAGGAACAGTTTAAAAAGAGAATCATATTGTAATTTCTTGATAATGGGTGTGTTCCTTATCTTCTCCTAGTGTCTAAACCCTTCTCCATGGCTGGACGCCCAAATAATATTCCTTTACGTGCTAAGGGGTATCTAGAGAGTGGGATAGGTTTAATAACTACCCTCACCCTAAAGCGTACCCTAACCCTAACCCCTACCCTAACACTAACGCGTACCCTAATCCTAACCCGTACCCTAAACCGAGCCCTAACCCTAACACTAACCCTAACCCTAACTCTAACCCATACCCTACGCCCTACCTGAACCCCTCCCCGAACCCGTACCCTAAGCCGTACCCTCACCATCACCCTAACCCTAACCCTAACCCTAAGCTACCCTTGACGGCTTCTGCCTCCAATAGATTTCCTAAGCACTAGTGATTTAAGGAACAGGTTAAAAAGAGAATCCTAATGTGATTTCTTGATAATGGGTGTGTTCCTTATCTTCTCCTCGTATCTAATCTCTTCTCCATGGCTGGACCCCCAAATAATATTCCTTTACGTGCTAAGGGGTATCTAGAGAGTGGGATAGGTTTAATAACTACCCTCACCCTAACGCGTATCCTAACCCTAACCCCTACCCTAACCCTAACGCATACCCTAATCCTAACCCGTACCCTAAACCGAGCCCTAACCCTAACACTAACCTAACCCTAACCCTAACCCATACCCTACGTCCTACCCGAACCCCTCCCCGAACCCGTACCCTAAGCCGTACCCTAACCCTCACCCTAACCCTAACCCTAACCCTAAGCTACCCTTGACTGCTTCTGCCTCCAATAGATTTCCTAAGCACTAGTGTTTTAAGGAACAGGTTAAAAAGAGAATCCTAATGTGATTTCTTGATAATGGGTGTGTTCCTTATATTCTCCTCGTGTCTAAACTCTTCTCCAAGGCTGGACCCACAAATAATATTCCTTTACGTGCTAAGGGGTATCTAGAGAGTGTGATAGGTTTAATAACTACCCCCACCCTAAAGCGTACCCTAACCCTAACCACTACCCTAACACTAACGCGTACCCTAATCCTAACCCGTACCCTAAACCGAGCCCTAACCCTAACACTAACCCTAACCCTAACCCTAACCCATACCCTACGCCCTACCCGAACCCCTCCCCGAACCCGTACCCTAAGCCATACCCTAACCCTCACCCTAACCCTAACCCTAACCCTAAGCTACCCTTGACTGCTTCTGCCTCCAATAGATTTCCTAAGCACTAGTGTTTTAAGGAACAGGTTAAAAAGAGAATCCTAATGTGATTTCTTGATAATGGGTGTGTTCCTTATCTTCTCCTCGTGTCTAAACTCTTCTCCATGGCTGGACCCCCAAATAATATTCCTTTACGTGCTAAGGGGTATCTAGAGAGTGGGATAGGTTTAATAACTACCCTCACCCTAAAGCGTACCCTAACCCTAACCCCTACCCTAACCCTAACGTGTACCCTAATCCTAACCCGTACCCTAAACCGAGCCCTAACCCTAACACTAACCCTAACCCTAACCCTAACCCATACCTTACGCCCTACCCGAACGCCTCCCCGAACCCGTACCCTAAGCCATACCCTAGCCCTCACCCTAACCCAAACCCTAACCCTAAGCTACCCTTGACTGCTTCTGCCTCCAATAGATTTCCTAAGCACTAGTGTTTTAAGGAACAGGTTAAAAAGAGAATCCTAATGTGATTTCGTGATAATGGATGTGTTCCTTATCTTCTCCTCGTGTCTAAACTCTTCTCCATGGCTGGACTCCCAAATAATATTCCTTTACGTGCTAAGGGGTATCTAGAGAGTGGGATAGGTTTAATAACTACCCTCACCATAACGCGTACCCTAACCCTAACCCCTATCCTAACCCTAACGCGTACCCTAATCCTAACCCATACCCTAAACCGAGCCCTAACCCTAACACTAACTCTAACCCTAACCCTAACCCATACCCTACGCCCTACCTGAACCCCTCCTTGAACCCGTACCCTAAACCGTACCCTAACCCTCACCCTAACCGTAACCCTAACCCTAAGCTACCCTTGACGGCTTCTGCCTCCAATAGATTTCCTAAGCACTAGTGTTTTAAGGAACTGGTTAAAAAGAGAATCCTAATGTGATTTCTTGATAATGGGTGTGTTCCTTATCTTCTCCTCGTGTCTAAACTCTTCTCCATGGCTGGACCCCCAAATAATATTCCTTTACGTGCTAAGGGGTATCTAGAGAGTGTGATAGGTTTAATAACTACCCCCACCCTAACGCGTACCCTAACCCTAACCCCTACCCTAACCCTAACGCGTACCCTAATCCTAACCCGTACCCTAAACCGAGCCCTAACCCTAACACTAACCCTAACCCTAATCCTAACCCATACCCTACGCCCTACCCGAACCCCTCCCCGAACGCGTACCCTAAGCCATACCCTAACCCTCACCCTAACCCTAACCCTAACCCTAAGCTACCCTTGACTGCTTCTGCCTCCAATAGATTTCCTAAGCACTAGTGTTTTAAGGAACAGGTTAAAAAGAGAATCCTAATGTGATTTCTTGATAATGGGTGTGTTCCTTATATTCTCCTCGTGTCTAAACTCTTCTCCAAGGCTGGACCCCCAAATAATATTCCTTTACGTGCTAAGGGGTATCTAGAGAGTGGGATAGGTTTAATAACTAACCTCACCCTATCGCGTACCCTAACCCTAACACCTACCCTAACACTAACGCGTACCCTAATCCTAACCCGTACACTAAACCGAGCCCTAACCCTAACACTAACCCTAACCCTAACCCTAACCCATACCCTACGCCCTACCCGAACCCCTCCCCGAACCCGTACCCTAAGCCATACCCTAACCCTCACCCTAACCCTAACCCTAACCCTAAGCTACCCTTGACTGCTTCTGCCTCCAATAGATTTCCTAAGCACTAGTGTTTTAAGGAACAGGTTAAAAAGAGAATCCTAATGTGATTTCTTGATAATGGGTGTGTTCCTTATATTCTCCTCGTGTCTAAACTCTTCTCCAAGGCTGGACCCCCAAATAATATTCCTTTACGTGATAAGGGGTATCTAGAGAGTGTGATAGGTTTAATAAATACCCCCACCCTAACGCGTACCCTAACCCTAACCCCTACCCTAACCCTAACGCGTACCCTAATCCTAACCCGTACCCTAAACCGAGCCCTAACCCTAACACTAACCCTAACCCTAACCCTAACCCATACCCTACGCCCTACCCGAACCCCTCCCCGAAACCGTACCCTAAGCCGTACCCTAACCCTCACCCTAACCCTAACCCTAACCCTAAGCTACCGTTGACTGCTTCTGCCTCCAATAGATTTCCTAAGCACTAGTGTTTTAAGGAACAGTTTAAAAAGAGAATCATATTGTGATTTCTTGATAATGGGTGTGTTCCTTATCTTCTCCTAGTGTCTAAACTCTTCTCCATGGCTGGACCCCCAAATAATATTCCTTTACGTGCTAAGGGGTATCTAGAGAGTGGGATAGGTTTAATAACTACCCTCACCCTAAAGCGTACCCTAACCCTAACCACTACCCTAACCCTAACGCATACCCTAATCCTAACCCGTACCCTAAACCGAGCCCTAACCCTAACACTAGCCCTAACCCTAACCCTAACCCATACCCTACGCCCTACCCGAACCCCTCCCCGAACCCGTACCCTAAGCCGTACCCTAACCCTCACCCTAACCCTAACCCTAACCCTAAGCTACCCTTGACTGCTTCTGCCTCCAATAGATTTCCTAAGCACTAGTGTTTTAAGGAACAGGTTAAAAAGAGAATCCTAATGTGATTTCTTGATAATGGGTGTGTTCCTTATATTCTCCTCGTGTCTAAACTCTTCTCCAAGGCTGGACCCCCAAATAATATTCCTTTACGTGCTAAGGGGTATCTAGAGAGTGTGATAGGTTTAATAACTACCCCCACCCTAAAGCGTACCCTAACCCTAACCACTACCCTAACACTAACGCGTACCCTAATCCTAACCCGTACCCTAAACCGAGCCCTAACCCTAACACTAACCCTAACCCTAACCCTAACCCATACCCTACGCCCTACCCGAACCCCTCCCCGAACCCGTACCCTAAGCCATACCCTAACCCTCACCCTAACCCTAACCCTAACCCTAAGCTACCCTTGACTGCTTCTGCCTCCAATAGATTTCCTAAGCACTAGTGTTTTAAGGAACAGGTTAAAAAGAGAATCCTAATGTGATTTCTTGATAATGGGTGTGTTCCTTATCTTCTCCTAGTTTCTAAATTCTTCTCCATGGCTGAACCCCCAATAATATTCCTGTACGTGCTAAGGGGTATCTAGAGAGTGGGATAGGTTTAATAACTACCCTCACCCTAACGCGTACACTAACCATAACGCGTACCCTAATCCTAACTCGTACCCTAAACCGAGCCCTAACCCTAACACTAACCCTAACCCTAACCCTAACCCATACCCTACGCCCTACCCGAACACCTCCCCGAACCCGTACCCTAAGCCGTACCCTAACCCTCACCCTAAACCTAACCCTAACCCTAACCCTAAGCTACCCTTGACGGCTTCTGCCTCCAATAGACTTCCTAAGCACTAGTGTTTTAAGGAACATGTTAAAAAGAGAATCCTAATGTGATTTCTTGATAATGGGTGTGTTCCTTATCTTCTCCTCGTGTCTAAACTCTTCTCCATGGCTGGACCCCCAAATAATATTCCTTTATGTGCTAAGGGGTATCTAGAGAGTGTGATAGGTTTAATAACTACGCTCACCCTAACACGTACCCTAACCCTAACCCCTACCCTATCCCTAACTCGTACCCTAATCCTAACCCGTACCCTAAACCGAGCCCTAACCATAACACTAACCCTAACCCTAACCCTAACCCATACCCTACGCCCTACCCGAACCCCTCCCCGAACCCGTACCCTAAGCCGTACCCTAACCCTCACCCTAACCCTAACCCTAACCCTAAGCTACCCTTGATGGCTTCTGCCTCCAATAGATTTCCTAACCACTAGTGTTTTAAGGAACAGTTTAAAAAGAGAATCATATTGTAATTTCTTGATAATGGGTGTGTTCCTTATCTTCTCCTAGTGTCTAAACCCTTCTCCATGGCTGGACGCCCAAATAATATTCCTTTACGTGCTAAGGGGTATCTAGAGAGTGGGATAGGTTTAATAACTACCCTCACCCTAAAGCGTACCCTAACCCTAACCCCTACCCTAACACTAACGCGTACCCTAATCCTAACCCGTACCCTAAACCGAGCCCTAACCCTAACACTAACCCTAACCCTAACTCTAACCCATACCCTACGCCCTACCTGAACCCCTCCCCGAACCCGTACCCTAAGCCGTACCCTCACCCTCACCCTAACCCTAACCCTAACCCTAAGCTACCCTTGACGGCTTCTGCTTCCAATAGATTTCCTAAGCACTAGTGATTTAAGGAACAGGTTAAAAAGAGAATCCTAATGTGATTTCTTGATAATGGGTGTGTTCCTTATCTTCTCCTCGTATCTAATCTCTTCTCCATGGCTGGACCCCCAAATAATATTCCTTTACGTGCTAAGGGGTATCTAGAGAGTGGGATAGGTTTAATAACTACCCTCACCCTAACGCGTATCCTAACCCTAACCCCTACCCTAACCCTAACGCATACCCTAATCCTAACCCGTACCCTAAACCGAGCCCTAACCCTAACACTAGCCCTAACCCTAACCCTAACCCATACCCTACGCCCTACCCGAACCCCTCCCCGAACCCGTACCCTAAGCCGTACCCTAACCCTCACCCTAACCCTAACCCTAACCCTAAGCTACCCTTGACTGCTTCTGCCTCCAATAGATTTCCTAAGCACTAGTGTTTTAAGGAACAGGTTAAAAAGAGAATCCTAATGTGATTTCTTGATAATGGGTGTGTTCCTTATATTCTCCTCGTGTCTAAACTCTTCTCCAAGGCTGGACCCCCAAATAATATTCCTTTACGTGCTAAGGGGTATCTAGAGAGTGTGATAGGTTTAATAACTACCCCCACCCTAAAGCGTACCCTAACCCTAACCACTACCCTAACACTAACGCGTACCCTAATCCTAACCCGTACCCTAAACCGAGCCCTAACCCTAACACTAACCCTAACCCTAACCCTAACCCATACCCTACGCCCTACCCGAACCCCTCCCCGAACCCGTACCCTAAGCCATACCCTAACCCTCACCCTAACCCTAACCCTAACCCTAAGCTACCCTTGACTGCTTCTGCCTCCAATAGATTTCCTAAGCACTAGTGTTTTAAGGAACAGGTTAAAAAGAGAATACTAATGTGATTTCTTGATAATGGGTGTGTTCCATATCTTCTCCTCGTGTCTAAACTCTTCTCCATGGCTGGACCCCCAAATAATATTCCTTTACGTGCTAAGGGGTATCTAGATAGTGGGATAGGTTTAATAACTACCCTCACCCTAATGCGTACCCTAACCCTAACCCCTACCCTAACCCTAACGCGTACCCTAATCCTAACCCGTACCCTAAACCGAGCCCTAACCCTAACACTAGCCCTAACCCTAACCCTAACCCATACCCTACGCCCTACCCGAACCCCTCCCCGAACCCGTACCCTAAGCCGTACCCTAACCCTCACCCTAAACCTAACCCTAACCCTAAGCTACCCTTGACGGCTTCTGCCTCCAATAGATTTCCTAAGCACTAGTGTTTTAAGGAACAGGTTAAAAAGAGAATCCTAATGTGATTTCTTGATAATGGGTGTGTTCCTTATCTTCTCCTCGTGTCTAAACTCTTCTCCATTCCTGGACCCCCAAATAATAGTCCTTTACGTGCTAAGGGGTATCTAGAGAGTGTGATAGGTTTAATAACTACCCCCACCCTAATGCGTACCCTAACCCTAACCCCTATCCTAACCCTAACGCGTACCCTAATCCTAACCCGTACCCTAAACCGAGCCCTAACCCTAACACTAACCCTACCCCTATCCCTAACCCATACCCTACGCCCTACCCGAACCCCTCCCCGAACCCGTACCCTAAGCCGTACCCTAACCCTCACCCTAACCCTAACCCTAACCCTAAGCTACCCTTGACTGCTTCTGCCTCCAATAGATTTCCTAAGAACTAGTGTTTTAAGGAACAGGTTAAAAAGAGAATCCTAATGTGATTTCTTGATAATGGGTGTGTTCCTTATCTTCTCCTAGTGTCTAAACCCTTCTCCATGGCTGGACGCCCAAATAATATTCCTTTACGTGCTAAGGGGTATCTAGAGAGTGGGATAGGTTTAATATCTACCCTCACCCTAAAGCGTACCCTAACCCTAACCCCTACCCTAACACTAACGCGTACCCTAATCCTAACCCGTACCCTAAACCGAGCCCTAACCCTAACACTAACCCTAACCCTAACTCTAACCCATACCCTACGCCCTACCTGAACCCCTCCCCGAACCCGTACCCTAAGCCGTACCCTCACCATCACCCTAACCCTAACCCTAACCCTAAGCTACCCTTGACGGCTTCTGCCTCCAATAGATTTCCTAAGCACTAGTGATTTAAGGAACAGGTTAAAAAGAGAATCCTAATGTGATTTCTTGATAATGGGTGTGTTCCTTATCTTCTCCTCGTATCTAATCTCTTCTCCATGGCTGGACCCCCAAATAATATTCCTTTACGTGCTAAGGGGTATCTAGAGAGTGGGATAGGTTTAATAACTACCCTCACCCTAACGCGTATCCTAACCCTAACCCCTACCCTAACCCTAACGCATACCCTAATCCTAACCCGTACCCTAAACCGAGCCCTAACCCTAACACTACCCTAACCCTAACCCTAACCCATACCCTACGTCCTACCCGAACCCCTCCCCGAACCCGTACCCTAAGCCGTACCCTAACCCTCACCCTAACCCTAACCCTAACCCTAAGCTACCCTTGACTGCTTCTGCCTCCAATAGATTTCCTAAGCACTAGTGTTTTAAGGAACAGGTTAAAAAGAGAATCCTAATGTGATTTCTTGATAATGGGTGTGTTCCTTATATTCTCCTCGTGTCTAAACTCTTCTCCAAGGCTGGACCCACAAATAATATTCCTTTACGTGCTAAGGGGTATCTAGAGAGTGTGATAGGTTTAATAACTACCCCCACCCTAAAGCGTACCCTAACCCTAACCACTACCCTAACACTAACACGTACCCTAATCCTAACCCGTACCCTAAACCGAGCCCTAACCCTAACACTAACCCTAACCCTAACCCTAACCCATACCCTACGCCCTACCCGAACCCCTCCCCGAACCCGTACCCTAAGCCATACCCTAACCCTCACCCTAACCCTAACCCTAACCCTAAGCTACCCTTGACTGCTTCTGCCTCCAATAGATTTCCTAAGCACTAGTGTTTTAAGGAACAGGTTAAAAAGAGAATCCTAATGTGATTTCTTGATAATGGGTGTGTTCCTTATCTTCTCCTCGTGTCTAAACTCTTCTCCATGGCTGGAAACCAAAATAATATTCCTTTACGTGCTAAGGGGTATCTAGATAGTGGGATAGGTTTAATAACTACCCTCACCCTAATGCGTACCCTAACCCTAACCCCTACCCTAACCCTAACGCGTACCCTAATCCTAACCCGTACCCTAAACCGAGCCCTAACCCTAACACTAGCCCTAACCCTAACCCTAACCCATACCCTACGCCCTACCCGAACCCCTCCCCGAACCCGTACCCTAAGCCGTACCCTAACCCTCACCCTAAACCTAACCCTAACCCTAAGCTACCCTTGACTGCTTCTGCCTCCAATAGATTTCCTAAGCACTAGTGTTTTAAGGAACAGGTTAAAAAGAGAATCCTAATGTGATTTCTTGATAATGGGTGTGTTCCTTATCTTCTCCTCGTGTCTAAACTCTTCTCCTTCCTGGACCCCCAAATAATAGTCCTTTACGTGCTAAGGGGTATCTAGAGAGTGTGATAGGTTTAATAACTACCCCCACCCTAATGCGTACCCTAACCCTAACCCCTATCCTAACCCTAACGCGTACCCTAATCCTAACCCGTACCCTAAACCGAGCCCTAACCCTAACACTAACCCTACCCCTATCCCTAACCCATACCCTACGCCCTACCCGAACCCCTCCCCGAACCCGTACCCTAACCCGTACCCTAACCCTCACCCTAACCCTAACCCTAACACTAAGCTACCCTTGACTGCTTCTGCCTCCAATAGATTTCCTAAGAACTAGTGTTTTAAGGAACAGGTTAAAAAGAGAATCCTAATGTGATTTCTTGATAATGGGTGTGTTCCTTATCTTCTCCTAGTGTCTAAACTCTGCTCCATGGCTGGACCCCCAAATAATATTCCTTTACGTGCTAAGGGGTATCTATAGAGTGGGATAGGTTTAATAACTACCCTCACCCTAACGCGTACACTAACCCTAACCCCTACCCTAACCCTAACGCGTACCCTAATCCTAACCTGTACCCTAAACCGAGCCCTAACCCTAACACTAACCCTAACCCTAACCCTAACCCATACCCTACGCCCTACCCGAACCCCTCCCCGAACCCGTACCCTAAGCCGTACCCTAACCCTCACCCTAACCCTAACCCTAACCCTAAGCTACCCTTGATGGCTTCTGCCTCCAATAGATTTCCTAACCACTAGTGTTTTAAGGAACAGTTTAAAAAGAGAATCATATTGTAATTTCTTGATAATGGGTGTGTTCCTTATCTTCTCCTAGTGTCTAAACCCTTCTCCATGGCTGGACGCCCAAATAATATTCCTTTACGTGCTAAGGGGTATCTAGAGAGTGGGATAGGTTTAATAACTACCCTCACCCTAAAGCGTACCCTAACCCTAACCCCTACCCTAACACTAACGCGTACCCTAATCCTAACCCGTACCCTAAACCGAGCCCTAACCCTAACACTAACCCTAACCCTAACTCTAACCCATACCCTACGCCCTACCTGAACCCCTCCCCGAACCCGTACCCTAAGCCGTACCCTCACCATCACCCTAACCCTAACCCTAACCCTAAGCTACCCTTGACGGCTTCTGCCTCCAATAGATTTCCTAAGCACTAGTGATTTAAGGAACAGGTTAAAAAGAGAATCCTAATGTGATTTCTTGATAATGGGTGTGTTCCTTATCTTCTCCTCGTATCTAATCTCTTCTCCATGGCTGGACCCCCAAATAATATTCCTTTACGTGCTACGGGGTATCTAGAGAGTGGGATAGGTTTAATAACTACCCTCACCCTAACGCGTATCCTAACCCTAACCCCTACCCTAACCCTAACGCATACCTTAATCCTAACCCGTACCCTAAACCGAGCCCTAACCCTAACACTAGCCCTAACCCTAACCCTAACCCATACCCTACGCCCTACCCGAACCCCTCCCCAAACCCGTACCCTAAGCCGTACCCTAACCCTCACCCTAACCCTAACCCTAACCCTAAGCTACCCTTGACTGCTTCTGCCTCCAATAGATTTCCTAAGCACTAGTGTTTTAAGGAACAGGTTAAAAAGAGAATCCTAATGTGATTTCTTGATAATGGGTGTGTTCCTTATATTCTCCTCGTGTCTAAACTCTTCCCCAAGGCTGGACCCCCAAATAATATTCCTTTACGTGCTAAGGGGTATCTAGAGAGTGTGATAGGTTTAATAACTACCCCCACCCTAAAGCGTACCCTAACCCTAACCACTACCCTAACACTAACGCGTACCCTAATCCTAACCCGTACCCTAAACCGAGCCCTAACCCTAACACTAACCCTAACCCTAACCCTAACCCATACCCTACGCCCTACCCGAACCCCTCCCCGAACCCGTACCCTAAGCCATACCCTAACCCTCACCCTAACCCTAACCCTAACCCTAAGCTACCCTTGACTGCTTCTGCCTCCAATAGATTTCCTAAGCACTAGTGTTTTAAGGAACAGGTTAAAAAGAGAATCCTAATGTGATTTCTTGATAATGGGTGTGTTCCTTATCTTCTCCTAGTGTCTAAATTCTTCTCCATGGCTGGACCCCCAATAATATTCCTGTACGTGCTAAGGGGTATCTAGAGAGTGGGATAGGTTTAATAACTACCCTCACCCTAACGCGTACACTAACCATAACGCGTACCCTAATCCTAACCCGTAACCTAAACCGAGCCCTAACCCTAACACTAACCCTAACCCTAACCCTAACCCATACACCACGCCCTACCCGAACACCTCCCCGAACCCGTACCCTAAGCCGTACCCTAACCCTCACCCTAAACCTAACCCTAACCCTAACCCTAAGCTACCCTTGACGGCTTCTGCCTCCAATAGACTTCCTAAGCACTAGTGTTTTAAGGAACATGTTAAAAAGAGAATCCTAATGTGATTTCTTGATAATGGGTGTGTTCCTTATCTTCTCCTCGTGTCTAACCTCTTCTCCATGGCTGGACCCCCAAATAATATTCCTTTATGTGCTAAGGGGTATCTAGAGAGTGTGATAGGTTTAATAACTACCCTCACCCTAACACGTACCCTAACCCTAACCCCTACCCTAAACCTAACTCGTACCCTAATCCTAACCCGTACCCTAAACCGAGCCCTAACCATAACACTAACCCTAACCCTAACACTAACCCATACCCTACGCCCTACCCGAACCCCTCCCCGAACCCGTACCCTAAGCCGTACCCTAACCCTCACCCTAACCCTAACCCTAACCCTAAGCTACCCTTGATGGCTTCTGCCTCCAATAGATTTCCTAACCACTAGTGTTTTAAGGAACAGTTTAAAAAGAGAATCATATTGTAATTTCTTGATAATGGGTGTGTTCCTTATCTTCTCCTAGTGTCTAAACCCTTCTCCATGGCTGGACGCCCAAATAATATTCCTTTACGTGCTAAGGGGTATCTAGAGAGTGGGATAGGTTTAATAATTACCCTCACCCTAAAGCGTACCCTAACCCTAACCCCTACCCTAACACTAACGCGTACCCTAATCCTAACCCGTACCCTAAACCGAGCCCTAACCCTAACACTAACCCTAACCCTAACTCTAACCCATACCCTACGCCCTACCTGAACCCCTCCCCGAACCCGTACCCTAAGCCGTACCCTCACCCTCACCCTAACCCTAACCCTAACCCTAAGCTACCCTTGACGGCTTCTGCCTCCAATAGATTTCCTAAGCACTAGTGATTTAAGGAACAGGTTAAAAAGAGAATCCTAATGTGATTTCTTGATAATGGGTGTGTTCCTTATCTTCTCCTCGTATCTAATCTCTTCTCCATTGCTGGACCCCCAAATAATATTCCTTTACGTGCTAAGGGGTATCTAGAGAGTGGGATAGGTTTAATAACTACCCTCACCCTAACGCGTATCCTAACCCTAACCCCTACCCTAACCCTAACGCATACCCTAATCTTAACCCGTACCCTAAACCGAGCCCTAACCCTAACACTAGCCCTAACCCTAACCCTAACCCATACCCTACGCCCTACCCGAACCCCTCCCCGAACCCGTACCCTAAGCCGTACCCTAACCCTCACCCTAACCCTAACCCTAACCCTAAGCTACCCTTGACTGCTTCTGCCTCCAATAGATTTCCTAAGCACTAGTGTTTTAAGGAACAGGTTAAAAAGAGAATCCTAATGTGATTTCTTGATAATGGGTGTGTTCCTTATATTCTCCTCGTGTCTAAACTCTTCCCCAAGGCTGGACCCCCAAATAATATTCCTTTACGTGCTAAGGGGTATCTAGAGAGTGTGATAGGTTTAATAACTACCCCCACCCTAAAGCGTACCCTAACCCTAACCACTACCCTAACACTAACGCGTACCCTAATCCTAACCCGTACCCTAAACCGAGCCCTAACCCTAACACTAACCCTAACCCTAACCCTAACCCATACCCTACGCCCTACCCGAACCCCTCCCCGAACCCGTACCCTAAGCCATACCCTAACCCTCACCCTAACCCTAACCCTAACCCTAAGCTACCCTTGACTGCTTCTGCCTCCAATAGATTTCCTAAGCACTAGTGTTTTAAGGAACAGGTTAAAAAGAGAATCCTAATGTGATTTCTTGATAATGGGTGTGTTCCTTATCTTCTCCTAGTGTCTAAATTCTTCTCCATGGCTGGACCCCCAATAATATTCCTGTACGTGCTAAGGGGTATCTAGAGAGTGGGATAGGTTTAATAACTACCCTCACCCTAACGCGTACACTAACCATAACGCGTACCCTAATCCTAACCCGTACCCCTAAACCGAGCCCTAACCCTAACACTAACCCTAACCCTAACCCTAACCCATACCCCACGCCCTACCCGAACACCTCCCCGAACCCGTACCCTAAGCCGTACCCTAACCCTCACCCTAAACCTAACCCTAACCCTAACCCTAAGCTACCCTTGACGGCTTCTGCCTCCAATAGACTTCCTAAGCACTAGTGTTTTAAGGAACATGTTAAAAAGAGAATCCTAATGTGATTTCTTGATAATGGGTGTGTTCCTTATCTTCTCCTCGTGTCTAAACTCTTCTCCATGGCTGGACCCCCAAATAATATTCCTTTATGTGCTAAGGGGTATCTAGAGAGTGTGATAGGTTTAATAACTACCCTCACCCTAACACGTACCCTAACCCTAACCCCTACCCTAAACCTAACTCGTACCCTAATCCTAACCCGTACCCTAAACCGAGCCCTAACCATAACACTAACCCTAACCCTAACACTAACCCATACCCTACGCCCTACCCGAACCCCTCCCCGAACCGTACCCTAAGCCGTACCCTAACCCTCACCCTAACCCTAACCCTAACCCTAAGCTACCCTTGATGGCTTCTGCCTCCAATAGATTTCCTAACCACTAGTGTTTTAAGGAACAGTTTTAAAAGAGAATCATATTGTAATTTCTTGATAATGGGTGTGTTCCTTATCTTCTCCTAGTGTCTAAACCCTTCTCCATGGCTGGACGCCCAAATAATATTCCTTTACGTGCTAAGGGGTATCTAGAGAGTGGGATAGGTTTAATAATTACCCTCACCCTAAAGCGTACCCTAACCCTAACCCCTACCCTAACACTAACGCGTACCCTAATCCTAACCCGTACCCTAAACCGAGCCCTAACCCTAACACTAACCCTAACCCTAACTCTAACCCATACCCTACGCCCTACCTGAACCCTCCCCGAACCCGTACCCTAAGCCGTACCCTCACCCTCACCCTAACCCTAACCCTAACCCTAAGCTACCCTTGACGGCTTCTGCCTCCAATAGATTTCCTAAGCACTAGTGATTTAAGGAACAGGTTAAAAAGAGAATCCTAATGTGATTTCTTGATAATGGGTGTGTTCCTTATCTTCTCCTCGTATCTAATCTCTTCTCCATTGCTGGACCCCCAAATAATATTCCTTTACGTGCTAAGGGGTATCTAGAGAGTGGGATAGGTTTAATAACTACCCTCACCCTACACGCGTATCCTAACCCTAACCCCTACCCTAACCCTAACGCATACCCTAATCTTAACCCGTACCCTAAACCGAGCCCTAACCCTAACACTAGCCCTAACCCTAACCCTAACCCATACCCTACGCCCTACCCGAACCCCTCCCCGAACCCGTACCCTAAGCCGTACCCTAACCCTCACCCTAACCCTAACCCTAACCCTAAGCTACCCTTGACTGCTTCTGCCTCCAATAGATTTCCTAAGCACTAGTGTTTTAAGGAACAGGTTAAAAAGAGAATCCTAATGTGATTTCTTGATAATGGGTGTGTTCCTTATATTCTCCTCGTGTCTAAACTCTTCCCCAAGGCTGGACCCCCAAATAATATTCCTTTACGTGCTAAGGGGTATCTAGAGAGTGTGATAGGTTTAATAACTACCCCCACCCTAAAGCGTACCCTAACCCTAACCACTACCCTAACACTAACGCGTACCCTAATCCTAACCCGTACCCTAAACCGAGCCCTAACCCTAACACTAACCCTAACCCTAACCCTAACCCATACCCTACGCCCTACCCGAACCCCTCCCCGAACCCGTACCCTAAGCCATACCCTAACCCTCACCCTAACCCTAACCCTAACCCTAAGCTACCCTTGACTGCTTCTGCCTCCAATAGATTTCCTAAGCACTAGTGTTTTAAGGAACAGGTTAAAAAGAGAATCCTAATGTGATTTCTTGATAATGGGTGTGTTCCTTATCTTCTCCTAGTGTCTAAATTCTTCTCCATGGCTGGACCCCCAATAATATTCCTGTACGTGCTAAGGGGTATCTAGAGAGTGGGATAGGTTTAATAACTACCCTCACCCTAACGCGTACACTAACCATAACGCGTACCCTAATCCTAACCCGTACCCTAAACCGAGCCCTAACCCTAACACTAACCCTAACCCTAACCCTAACCCATACCCCACGCCCTACCCGAACACCTCCCCGAACCCGTACCCTAAGCCGTACCCTAACCCTCACCCTAAACCTAACCCTAACCCTAACCCTAAGCTACCCTTGACGGCTTCTGCCTCCAATAGACTTCCTAAGCACTAGTGTTTTAAGGAACATGTTAAAAAGAGAATCCTAATGTGATTTCTTGATAATGGGTGTGTTCCTTATCTTCTCCTCGTGTCTAAACTCTTCTCCATGGCTGGACCCCCAAATAATATTCCTTTATGTGCTAAGGGGTATCTAGAGAGTGTGATAGGTTTAATAACTACCCTCACCCTAACACGTACCCTAACCCTAACCCCTACCCTAAACCTAACTCGTACCCTAATCCTAACCCGTACCCTAAACCGAGCCCTAACCATAACACTAACCCTAACCCTAACACTAACCCATACCCTACGCCCTACCCGAACCCCTCCCCGAACCCGTACCCTAAGCCGTACCCTAACCCTCACCCTAACCCTAACCCTAACCCTAAGCTACCCTTGATGGCTTCTGCCTCCAATAGATTTCCTAACCACTAGTGTTTTAAGGAACAGTTTAAAAAGAGAATCATATTGTAATTTCTTGATAATGGGTGTGTTCCTTATCTTCTCCTAGTGTCTAAACCCTTCTCCATGGCTGGACGCCCAAATAATATTCCTTTACGTGCTAAGGGGTATCTAGAGAGTGGGATAGGTTTAATAATTACCCTCACCCTAAAGCGTACCCTAACCCTAACCCCTACCCTAACACTAACGCGTACCCTAATCCTAACCCGTACCCTAAACCGAGCCCTAACCCTAACACTAACCCTAACCCTAACTCTAACCCATACCCTACGCCCTACCTGAACCCCTCCCCGAACCCGTACCCTAAGCCGTACCCTCACCCTCACCCTAACCCTAACCCTAACCCTAAGCTACCCTTGACGGCTTCTGCCTCCAATAGATTTCCTAAGCACTAGTGATTTAAGGAACAGGTTAAAAAGAGAATCCTAATGTGATTTCTTGATAATGGGTGTGTTCCTTATCTTCTCCTCGTATCTAATCTCTTCTCCATTGCTGGACCCCCAAATAATATTCCTTTACGTGCTAAGGGGTATCTAGAGAGTGGGATAGGTTTAATAACTACCCTCACCCTAACGCGTATCCTAACCCTAACCCCTACCCTAACCCTAACGCATACCCTAATCTTAACCCGTACCCTAAACCGAGCCCTAACCCTAACACTAGCCCTAACCCTAACCCTAACCCATACCCTACGCCCTACCCGAACCCCTCCCCGAACCCGTACCCTAAGCCGTACCCTAACCCTCACCCTAACCCTAACCCTAACCCTAAGCTACCCTTGACTGCTTCTGCCTCCAATAGATTTCCTAAGCACTAGTGTTTTAAGGAACAGGTTAAAAAGAGAATCCTAATGTGATTTCTTGATAATGGGTGTGTTCCTTATATTCTCCTCGTGTCTAAACTCTTCCCCAAGGCTGGACCCCCAAATAATATTCCTTTACGTGCTAAGGGGTATCTAGAGAGTGTGATAGGTTTAATAACTACCCCCACCCTAAAGCGTACCCTAACCCTAACCACTACCCTAACACTAAAGCGTACCCTAATCCTAACCCGTACCCTAAACCGAGCCCTAACCCTAACACTAACCCTAACCCTAACCCTAACCCATACCCTACGCCCTACCCGAACCCCTCCCCGAACCCGTACCCTAAGCCATACCCTAACCCTCACCCTAACCCTAACCCTAACCCTAAGCTACCCTTGACTGCTTCTGCCTCCAATAGATTTCCTAAGCACTAGTGTTTTAAGGAACAGGTTAAAAAGAGAATCCTAATGTGATTTCTTGATAATGGGTGTGTTCCTTATCTTCTCCTAGTGTCTAAATTCTTCTCCATGGCTGGACCCCCAATAATATTCCTGTACGTGCTAAGGGGTATCTAGAGAGTGGGATAGGTTTAATAACTACCCTCACCCTAACGCGTACACTAACCATAACGCGTACCCTAATCCTAACCCGTACCCTAAACCGAGCCCTAACCCTAACACTAACCCTAACCCTAACCCTAACCCATACCCCACGCCCTACCCGAACACCTCCCCGAACCCGTACCCTAAGCCGTACCCTAACCCTCACCCTAAACCTAACCCTAACCCTAACCCTAAGCTACCCTTGACGGCTTCTGCCTCCAATAGACTTCCTAAGCACTAGTGTTTTAAGGAACATGTTAAAAAGAGAATCCTAATGTGATTTCTTGATAATGGGTGTGTTCCTTATCTTCTCCTCGTGTCTAAACTCTTCTCCATGGCTGGACCCCCAAATAATATTCCTTTATGTGCTAAGGGGTATCTAGAGAGTGTGATAGGTTTAATAACTACCCTCACCCTAACACGTACCCTAACCCTAACCCCTACCCTAAACCTAACTCGTACCCTAATCCTAACCCGTACCCTAAACCGAGCCCTAACCATAACACTAACCCTAACCCTAACACTAACCCATACCCTACGCCCTACCCGAACCCCTCCCCGAACCCGTACCCTAAGCCGTACCCTAACCCTCACCCTAACCCTAACCCTAACCCTAAGCTACCCTTGATGGCTTCTGCCTCCAATAGATTTCCTAACCACTAGTGTTTTAAGGAACAGTTTAAAAAGAGAATCATATTGTAATTTCTTGATAATGGGTGTGTTCCTTATCTTCTCCTAGTGTCTAAACCCTTCTCCATGGCTGGACGCCCAAATAATATTCCTTTACGTGCTAAGGGGTATCTAGAGAGTGGGATAGGTTTAATAATTACCCTCACCCTAAAGCGTACCCTAACCCTAACCCCTACCCTAACACTAACGCGTACCCTAATCCTAACCCGTACCCTAAACCGAGCCCTAACCCTAACACTAACCCTAACCCTAACTCTAACCCATACCCTACGCCCTACCTGAACCCCTCCCCGAACCCGTACCCTAAGCCGTACCCTCACCCTCACCCTAACCCTAACCCTAACCCTAAGCTACCCTTGACGGCTTCTGCTTCCAATAGATTTCCTAAGCACTAGTGATTTAAGGAACAGGTTAAAAAGAGAATCCTAATGTGATTTCTTGATAATGGGTGTGTTCCTTATCTTCTCCTCGTATCTAATCTCTTCTCCATGGCTGGACCCCCAAATAATATTCCTTTACGTGCTAAGGGGTATCTAGAGAGTGGGATAGGTTTAATAACTACCCTCACCCTAACGCGTATCCTAACCCTAACCCCTACCCTAACCCTAACGCATACCCTAATCCTAACCCGTACCCTAAACCGAGCCCTAACCCTAACACTAGCCCTAACCCTAACCCTAACCCATACCCTACGCCCTACCCGAACCCCTCCCCGAACCCGTACCCTAAGCCGTACCCTCACCCTCACCCTAACCCTAACCCTAACCCTAAGCTACCCTTGACGGCTTCTGCCTCCAATAGATTTCCTAAGCACTAGTGATTTAAGGAACAGGTTAAAAAGAGAATCCTAATGTGATTTCTTGATAATGGGTGTGTTCCTTATCTTCTCCTCGTATCTAATCTCTTCTCCATTGCTGGACCCCCAAATAATATTCCTTTACGTGCTAAGGGGTATCTAGAGAGTGGGATAGGTTTAATAACTACCCTCACCCTAACGCGTATCCTAACCCTAACCCCTACCCTAACCCTAACGCATACCCTAATCTTAACCCGTACCCTAAACCGAGCCCTAACCCTAACACTAGCCCTAACCCTAACCCTAACCCATACCCTACGCCCTACCCGAACCCCTCCCCGAACCCGTACCCTAAGCCGTACCCTAACCCTCACCCTAACCCTAACCCTAACCCTAAGCTACCCTTGACTGCTTCTGCCTCCAATAGATTTCCTAAGCACTAGTGTTTTAAGGAACAGGTTAAAAAGAGAATCCTAATGTGATTTCTTGATAATGGGTGTGTTCCTTATATTCTCCTCGTGTCTAAACTCTTCCCCAAGGCTGGACCCCCAAATAATATTCCTTTACGTGCTAAGGGGTATCTAGAGAGTGTGATAGGTTTAATAACTACCCCCACCCTAAAGCGTACCCTAACCCTAACCACTACCCTAACACTAACGCGTACCCTAATCCTAACCCGTACCCTAAACCGAGCCCTAACCCTAACACTAACCCTAACCCTAACCCTAACCCATACCCTACGCCCTACCCGAACCCCTCCCCGAACCCGTACCCTAAGCCATACCCTAACCCTCACCCTAACCCTAACCCTAACCCTAAGCTACCCTTGACTGCTTCTGCCTCCAATAGATTTCCTAAGCACTAGTGTTTTAAGGAACAGGTTAAAAAGAGAATCCTAATGTGATTTCTTGATAATGGGTGTGTTCCTTATCTTCTCCTAGTGTCTAAATTCTTCTCCATGGCTGGACCCCCAATAATATTCCTGTACGTGCTAAGGGGTATCTAGAGAGTGGGATAGGTTTAATAACTACCCTCACCCTAACGCGTACACTAACCATAACGCGTACCCTAATCCTAACCCGTACCCTAAACCGAGCCCTAACCCTAACACTAACCCTAACCCTAACCCTAACCCATACCCCACGCCCTACCCGAACACCTCCCCGAACCCGTACCCTAAGCCGTACCCTAACCCTCACCCTAAACCTAACCCTAACCCTAACCCTAAGCTACCCTTGACGGCTTCTGCCTCCAATAGACTTCCTAAGCACTAGTGTTTTAAGGAACATGTTAAAAAGAGAATCCTAATGTGATTTCTTGATAATGGGTGTGTTCCTTATCTTCTCCTCGTGTCTAAACTCTTCTCCATGGCTGGACCCCCAAATAATATTCCTTTATGTGCTAAGGGGTATCTAGAGAGTGTGATAGGTTTAATAACTACCCTCACCCTAACACGTACCCTAACCCTAACCCCTACCCTAAACCTAACTCGTACCCTAATCCTAACCCGTACCCTAAACCGAGCCCTAACCATAACACTAACCCTAACCCTAACACTAACCCATACCCTACGCCCTACCCGAACCCCTCCCCGAACCCGTACCCTAAGCCGTACCCTAACCCTCACCCTAACCCTAACCCTAACCCTAAGCTACCCTTGATGGCTTCTGCCTCCAATAGATTTCCTAACCACTAGTGTTTTAAGGAACAGTTTAAAAAGAGAATCATATTGTAATTTCTTGATAATGGGTGTGTTCCTTATCTTCTCCTAGTGTCTAAACCCTTCTCCATGGCTGGACGCCCAAATAATATTCCTTTACGTGCTAAGGGGTATCTAGAGAGTGGGATAGGTTTAATAATTACCCTCACCCTAAAGCGTACCCTAACCCTAACCCCTACCCTAACACTAACGCGTACCCTAATCCTAACCCGTACCCTAAACCGAGCCCTAACCCTAACACTAACCCTAACCCTAACTCTAACCCATACCCTACGCCCTACCTGAACCCCTCCCCGAACCCGTACCCTAAGCCGTACCCTCACCCTCACCCTAACCCTAACCCTAACCCTAAGCTACCCTTGACGGCTTCTGCCTCCAATAGATTTCCTAAGCACTAGTGATTTAAGGAACAGGTTAAAAAGAGAATCCTAATGTGATTTCTTGATAATGGGTGTGTTCCTTATCTTCTCCTCGTATCTAATCTCTTCTCCATTGCTGGACCCCCAAATAATATTCCTTTACGTGCTAAGGGGTATCTAGAGAGTGGGATAGGTTTAATAACTACCCTCACCCTAACGCGTATCCTAACCCTAACCCCTACCCTAACCCTAACGCATACCCTAATCTTAACCCGTACCCTAAACCGAGCCCTAACCCTAACACTAGCCCTAACCCTAACCCTAACCCATACCCTACGCCCTACCCGAACCCCTCCCCGAACCCGTACCCTAAGCCGTACCCTAACCCTCACCCTAACCCTAACCCTAACCCTAAGCTACCCTTGACTGCTTCTGCCTCCAATAGATTTCCTAAGCACTAGTGTTTTAAGGAACAGGTTAAAAAGAGAATCCTAATGTGATTTCTTGATAATGGGTGTGTTCCTTATATTCTCCTCGTGTCTAAACTCTTCCCCAAGGCTGGACCCCCAAATAATATTCCTTTACGTGCTAAGGGGTATCTAGAGAGTGTGATAGGTTTAATAACTACCCCCACCCTAAAGCGTACCCTAACCCTAACCACTACCCTAACACTAACGCGTACCCTAATCCTAACCCGTACCCTAAACCGAGCCCTAACCCTAACACTAACCCTAACCCTAACCCTAACCCATACCCTACGCCCTACCCGAACCCCTCCCCGAACCCGTACCCTAAGCCATACCCTAACCCTCACCCTAACCCTAACCCTAACCCTAAGCTACCCTTGACTGCTTCTGCCTCCAATAGATTTCCTAAGCACTAGTGTTTTAAGGAACAGGTTAAAAAGAGAATCCTAATGTGATTTCTTGATAATGGGTGTGTTCCTTATCTTCTCCTAGTGTCTAAATTCTTCTCCATGGCTGGACCCCCAATAATATTCCTGTACGTGCTAAGGGGTATCTAGAGAGTGGGATAGGTTTAATAACTACCCTCACCCTAACGCGTACACTAACCATAACGCGTACCCTAATCCTAACCCGTACCCTAAACCGAGCCCTAACCCTAACACTAACCCTAACCCTAACCCTAACCCATACCCCACGCCCTACCCGAACACCTCCCCGAACCCGTACCCTAAGCCGTACCCTAACCCTCACCCTAAACCTAACCCTAACCCTAACCCTAAGCTACCCTTGACGGCTTCTGCCTCCAATAGACTTCCTAAGCACTAGTGTTTTAAGGAACATGTTAAAAAGAGAATCCTAATGTGATTTCTTGATAATGGGTGTGTTCCTTATCTTCTCCTCGTGTCTAAACTCTTCTCCATGGCTGGACCCCCAAATAATATTCCTTTATGTGCTAAGGGGTATCTAGAGAGTGTGATAGGTTTAATAACTACCCTCACCCTAACACGTACCCTAACCCTAACCCCTACCCTAAACCTAACTCGTACCCTAATCCTAACCCGTACCCTAAACCGAGCCCTAACCATAACACTAACCCTAACCCTAACACTAACCCATACCCTACGCCCTACCCGAACCCCTCCCCGAACCCGTACCCTAAGCCGTACCCTAACCCTCACCCTAACCCTAACCCTAACCCTAAGCTACCCTTGATGGCTTCTGCCTCCAATAGATTTCCTAACCACTAGTGTTTTAAGGAACAGTTTAAAAAGAGAATCATATTGTAATTTCTTGATAATGGGTGTGTTCCTTATCTTCTCCTAGTGTCTAAACCCTTCTCCATGGCTGGACGCCCAAATAATATTCCTTTACGTGCTAAGGGGTATCTAGAGAGTGGGATAGGTTTAATAATTACCCTCACCCTAAAGCGTACCCTAACCCTAACCCCTACCCTAACACTAACGCGTACCCTAATCCTAACCCGTACCCTAAACCGAGCCCTAACCCTAACACTAACCCTAACCCTAACTCTAACCCATACCCTACGCCCTACCTGAACCCCTCCCCGAACCCGTACCCTAAGCCGTACCCTCACCCTCACCCTAACCCTAACCCTAACCCTAAGCTACCCTTGACGGCTTCTGCCTCCAATAGATTTCCTAAGCACTAGTGATTTAAGGAACAGGTTAAAAAGAGAATCCTAATGTGATTTCTTGATAATGGGTGTGTTCCTTATCTTCTCCTCGTATCTAATCTCTTCTCCATTGCTGGACCCCCAAATAATATTCCTTTACGTGCTAAGGGGTATCTAGAGAGTGGGATAGGTTTAATAACTACCCTCACCCTAACGCGTATCCTAACCCTAACCCCTACCCTAACCCTAACGCATACCCTAATCTTAACCCGTACCCTAAACCGAGCCCTAACCCTAACACTAGCCCTAACCCTAACCCTAACCCATACCCTACGCCCTACCCGAACCCCTCCCCGAACCCGTACCCTAAGCCGTACCCTAACCCTCACCCTAACCCTAACCCTAACCCTAAGCTACCCTTGACTGCTTCTGCCTCCAATAGATTTCCTAAGCACTAGTGTTTTAAGGAACAGGTTAAAAAGAGAATCCTAATGTGATTTCTTGATAATGGGTGTGTTCCTTATATTCTCCTCGTGTCTAAACTCTTCCCCAAGGCTGGACCCCCAAATAATATTCCTTTACGTGCTAAGGGGTATCTAGAGAGTGTGATAGGTTTAATAACTACCCCCACCCTAAAGCGTACCCTAACCCTAACCACTACCCTAACACTAAAGCGTACCCTAATCCTAACCCGTACCCTAAACCGAGCCCTAACCCTAACACTAACCCTAACCCTAACCCTAACCCATACCCTACGCCCTACCCGAACCCCTCCCCGAACCCGTACCCTAAGCCATACCCTAACCCTCACCCTAACCCTAACCCTAACCCTAAGCTACCCTTGACTGCTTCTGCCTCCAATAGATTTCCTAAGCACTAGTGTTTTAAGGAACAGGTTAAAAAGAGAATCCTAATGTGATTTCTTGATAATGGGTGTGTTCCTTATCTTCTCCTAGTGTCTAAATTCTTCTCCATGGCTGGACCCCCAATAATATTCCTGTACGTGCTAAGGGGTATCTAGAGAGTGGGATAGGTTTAATAACTACCCTCACCCTAACGCGTACACTAACCATAACGCGTACCCTAATCCTAACCCGTACCCTAAACCGAGCCCTAACCCTAACACTAACCCTAACCCTAACCCTAACCCATACCCCACGCCCTACCCGAACACCTCCCCGAACCCGTACCCTAAGCCGTACCCTAACCCTCACCCTAAACCTAACCCTAACCCTAACCCTAAGCTACCCTTGACGGCTTCTGCCTCCAATAGACTTCCTAAGCACTAGTGTTTTAAGGAACATGTTAAAAAGAGAATCCTAATGTGATTTCTTGATAATGGGTGTGTTCCTTATCTTCTCCTCGTGTCTAAACTCTTCTCCATGGCTGGACCCCCAAATAATATTCCTTTATGTGCTAAGGGGTATCTAGAGAGTGTGATAGGTTTAATAACTACCCTCACCCTAACACGTACCCTAACCCTAACCCCTACCCTAAACCTAACTCGTACCCTAATCCTAACCCGTACCCTAAACCGAGCCCTAACCATAACACTAACCCTAACCCTAACACTAACCCATACCCTACGCCCTACCCGAACCCCTCCCCGAACCCGTACCCTAAGCCGTACCCTAACCCTCACCCTAACCCTAACCCTAACCCTAAGCTACCCTTGATGGCTTCTGCCTCCAATAGATTTCCTAACCACTAGTGTTTTAAGGAACAGTTTAAAAAGAGAATCATATTGTAATTTCTTGATAATGGGTGTGTTCCTTATCTTCTCCTAGTGTCTAAACCCTTCTCCATGGCTGGACGCCCAAATAATATTCCTTTACGTGCTAAGGGGTATCTAGAGAGTGGGATAGGTTTAATAATTACCCTCACCCTAAAGCGTACCCTAACCCTAACCCCTACCCTAACACTAACGCGTACCCTAATCCTAACCCGTACCCTAAACCGAGCCCTAACCCTAACACTAACCCTAACCCTAACTCTAACCCATACCCTACGCCCTACCTGAACCCCTCCCCGAACCCGTACCCTAAGCCGTACCCTCACCCTCACCCTAACCCTAACCCTAACCCTAAGCTACCCTTGACGGCTTCTGCTTCCAATAGATTTCCTAAGCACTAGTGATTTAAGGAACAGGTTAAAAAGAGAATCCTAATGTGATTTCTTGATAATGGGTGTGTTCCTTATCTTCTCCTCGTATCTAATCTCTTCTCCATGGCTGGACCCCCAAATAATATTCCTTTACGTGCTAAGGGGTATCTAGAGAGTGGGATAGGTTTAATAACTACCCTCACCCTAACGCGTATCCTAACCCTAACCCCTACCCTAACCCTAACGCATACCCTAATCCTAACCCGTACCCTAAACCGAGCCCTAACCCTAACACTAGCCCTAACCCTAACCCTAACCCATACCCTACGCCCTACCCGAACCCCTCCCCGAACCCGTACCCTAAGCCGTACCCTAACCCTCACCCTAACCCTAACCCTAACCCTAAGCTACCCTTGACTGCTTCTGCCTCCAATAGATTTCCTAAGCACTAGTGTTTTAAGGAACAGATTAAAAAGAGAATCCTAATGTGATTTCTTGATAATGGGTGTGTTCCTTATATTCTCCTCGTGTCTAAACTCTTCTCCAAGGCTGGACCCCCAAATAATATTCCTTTACGTGCTAAGGGGTATCTAGAGAGTGTGATAGGTTTAATAACTACCCCCACCCTAAAGCGTACCCTAACCCTAACCACTACCCTAACACTAACGCGTACCCTAATCCTAACCCGTACCCTAAACCGAGCCCTAACCCTAACACTAACCCTAACCCTAACCCTAACCCATACCCTACGCCCTACCCGAACCCCTCCCCGAACCCGTACCCTAAGCCATACCCTAACCCTCACCCTAACCCTAACCCTAACCCTAAGCTACCCTTGACTGCTTCTGCCTCCAATAGATTTCCTAAGCACTAGTGTTTTAAGGAACAGGTTAAAAAGAGAATACTAATGTGATTTCTTGATAATGGGTGTGTTCCATATCTTCTCCTCGTGTCTAAACTCTTCTCCATGGCTGGACCCCCAAATAATATTCCTTTACGTGCTAAGGGGTATCTAGATAGTGGGATAGGTTTAATAACTACCCTCACCCTAATGCGTACCCTAACCCTAACCCCTACCCTAACCCTAACGCGTACCCTAATCCTAACCCGTACCCTAAACCGAGCCCTAACCCTAACACTAGCCCTAACCCTAACCCTAACCCATACCCTACGCCCTACCCGAACCCCTCCCCGAACCCGTACCCTAAGCCGTACCCTAACCCTCACCCTAAACCTAACCCTAACCCTAAGCTACCCTTGACGGCTTCTGCCTCCAATAGATTTCCTAAGCACTAGTGTTTTAAGGAACAGGTTAAAAAGAGAATCCTAATGTGATTTCTTGATAATGGGTGTGTTCCTTATCTTCTCCTCGTGTCTAAACTCTTCTCCATTCCTGGACCCCCAAATAATAGTCCTTTACGTGCTAAGGGGTATCTAGAGAGTGTGATAGGTTTAATAACTACCCCCACCCTAATGCGTACCCTAACCCTAACCCCTATCCTAACCCTAACGCGTACCCTAATCCTAACCCGTACCCTAAACCGAGCCCTAACCCTAACACTAACCCTACCCCTATCCCTAACCCATACCCTACGCCCTACCCGAACCCCTCCCCGAACCCGTACCCTAAGCCGTACCCTAACCCTCACCCTAACCCTAACCCTAACCCTAAGCTACCCTTGACTGCTTCTGCCTCCAATAGATTTCCTAAGAACTAGTGTTTTAAGGAACAGGTTAAAAAGAGAATCCTAATGTGATTTCTTGATAATGGGTGTGTTCCTTATCTTCTCCTAGTGTCTAAACCCTTCTCCATGGCTGGACGCCCAAATAATATTCCTTTACGTGCTAAGGGGTATCTAGAGAGTGGGATAGGTTTAATATCTACCCTCACCCTAAAGCGTACCCTAACCCTAACCCCTACCCTAACACTAACGCGTACCCTAATCCTAACCCGTACCCTAAACCGAGCCCTAACCCTAACACTAACCCTAACCCTAACTCTAACCCATACCCTACGCCCTACCTGAACCCCTCCCCGAACCCGTACCCTAAGCCGTACCCTCACCATCACCCTAACCCTAACCCTAACCCTAAGCTACCCTTGACGGCTTCTGCCTCCAATAGATTTCCTAAGCACTAGTGATTTAAGGAACAGGTTAAAAAGAGAATCCTAATGTGATTTCTTGATAATGGGTGTGTTCCTTATCTTCTCCTCGTATCTAATCTCTTCTCCATGGCTGGACCCCCAAATAATATTCCTTTACGTGCTAAGGGGTATCTAGAGAGTGGGATAGGTTTAATAACTACCCTCACCCTAACGCGTATCCTAACCCTAACCCCTACCCTAACCCTAACGCATACCCTAATCCTAACCCGTACCCTAAACCGAGCCCTAACCCTAACACTACCCTAACCCTAACCCTAACCCATACCCTACGTCCTACCCGAACCCCTCCCCGAACCCGTACCCTAAGCCGTACCCTAACCCTCACCCTAACCCTAACCCTAACCCTAAGCTACCCTTGACTGCTTCTGCCTCCAATAGATTTCCTAAGCACTAGTGTTTTAAGGAACAGGTTAAAAAGAGAATCCTAATGTGATTTCTTGATAATGGGTGTGTTCCTTATATTCTCCTCGTGTCTAAACTCTTCTCCAAGGCTGGACCCACAAATAATATTCCTTTACGTGCTAAGGGGTATCTAGAGAGTGTGATAGGTTTAATAACTACCCCCACCCTAAAGCGTACCCTAACCCTAACCACTACCCTAACACTAACACGTACCCTAATCCTAACCCGTACCCTAAACCGAGCCCTAACCCTAACACTAACCCTAACCCTAACCCTAACCCATACCCTACGCCCTACCCGAACCCCTCCCCGAACCCGTACCCTAAGCCATACCCTAACCCTCACCCTAACCCTAACCCTAACCCTAAGCTACCCTTGACTGCTTCTGCCTCCAATAGATTTCCTAAGCACTAGTGTTTTAAGGAACAGGTTAAAAAGAGAATCCTAATGTGATTTCTTGATAATGGGTGTGTTCCTTATCTTCTCCTCGTGTCTAAACTCTTCTCCATGGCTGGAAACCAAAATAATATTCCTTTACGTGCTAAGGGGTATCTAGATAGTGGGATAGGTTTAATAACTACCCTCACCCTAATGCGTACCCTAACCCTAACCCCTACCCTAACCCTAACGCGTACCCTAATCCTAACCCGTACCCTAAACCGAGCCCTAACCCTAACACTAGCCCTAACCCTAACCCTAACCCATACCCTACGCCCTACCCGAACCCCTCCCCGAACCCGTACCCTAAGCCGTACCCTAACCCTCACCCTAAACCTAACCCTAACCCTAAGCTACCCTTGACTGCTTCTGCCTCCAATAGATTTCCTAAGCACTAGTGTTTTAAGGAACAGGTTAAAAAGAGAATCCTAATGTGATTTCTTGATAATGGGTGTGTTCCTTATCTTCTCCTCGTGTCTAAACTCTTCTCCTTCCTGGACCCCCAAATAATAGTCCTTTACGTGCTAAGGGGTATCTAGAGAGTGTGATAGGTTTAATAACTACCCCCACCCTAATGCGTACCCTAACCCTAACCCCTATCCTAACCCTAACGCGTACCCTAATCCTAACCCGTACCCTAAACCGAGCCCTAACCCTAACACTAACCCTACCCCTATCCCTAACCCATACCCTACGCCCTACCCGAACCCCTCCCGAACCCGTACCCCTAACCCGTACCCTAACCCTCACCCTAACCCTAACCCTAACACTAAGCTACCCTTGACTGCTTCTGCCTCCAATAGATTTCCTAAGAACTAGTGTTTTAAGGAACAGGTTAAAAAGAGAATCCTAATGTGATTTCTTGATAATGGGTGTGTTCCTTATCTTCTCCTAGTGTCTAAACTCTGCTCCATGGCTGGACCCCCAAATAATATTCCTTTACGTGCTAAGGGGGTATCTATAGAGTGGGATAGGTTTAATAACTACCCTCACCCTAACGCGTACACTAACCCTAACCCCTACCCTAACCCTAACGCGTACCCTAATCCTAACCTGTACCCTAAAACCGAGCCCTAACCCTAACACTAACCCTAACCCTAACCCTAACCCATACCCTACGCCCTACCCGAACCCCTCCCCGAACCCGTACCCTAAGCCGTACCCTAACCCTCACCCTAACCCTAACCCTAACCCTAAGCTACCCTTGATGGCTTCTGCCTCCAATAGATTTCCTAACCACTAGTGTTTTAAGGAACAGTTTAAAAAGAGAATCATATTGTAATTTCTTGATAATGGGTGTGTTCCTTATCTTCTCCTAGTGTCTAAACCCTTCTCCATGGCTGGACGCCCAAATAATATTCCTTTACGTGCTAAGGGGTATCTAGAGAGTGGGATAGGTTTAATAACTACCCTCACCCTAAAGCGTACCCTAACCCTAACCCCTACCCTAACACTAACGCGTACCCTAATCCTAACCCGTACCCTAAACCGAGCCCTAACCCTAACACTAACCCTAACCCTAACTCTAACCCATACCCTACGCCCTACCTGAACCCCTCCCCGAACCCGTACCCTAAGCCGTACCCTCACCATCACCCTAACCCTAACCCTAACCCTAAGCTACCCTTGACGGCTTCTGCCTCCAATAGATTTCCTAAGCACTAGTGATTTAAGGAACAGGTTAAAAAGAGAATCCTAATGTGATTTCTTGATAATGGGTGTGTTCCTTATCTTCTCCTCGTATCTAATCTCTTCTCCATGGCTGGACCCCCAAATAATATTCCTTTACGTGCTACGGGGTATCTAGAGAGTGGGATAGGTTTTAATAACTACCCTCACCCTAACGCGTATCCTAACCCTAACCCCTACCCTAACCCTAACGCATACCCTAATCTTAACCCGTACCCTAAACCGAGCCCTAACCCTAACACTAGCCCTAACCCTAACCCTAACCCATACCCTACGCCCTACCCGAACCCCTCCCCGAACCCGTACCCTAAGCCGTACCCTAACCCTCACCCTAACCCTAACCCTAACCCTAAGCTACCCTTGACTGCTTCTGCCTCCAATAGATTTCCTAAGCACTAGTGTTTTAAGGAACAGGTTAAAAAGAGAATCCTAATGTGATTTCTTGATAATGGGTGTGTTCCTTATATTCTCCTCGTGTCTAAACTCTTCCCCAAGGCTGGACCCCCCCAAATAATATTCCTTTACGTGCTAAGGGGTATCTAGAGAGTGTGATAGGTTTAATAACTACCCCCACCCTAAAGCGTACCCTAACCCTAACCACTACCCTAACACTAACGCGTACCCTAATCTTAACCCGTACCCTAAACCGAGCCCTAACCCTAACACTAACCCTAACCCTAACCCTAACCCATACCCTACGCCCTACCCGAACCCCTCCCCGAACCCGTACCCTAAGCCATACCCTAACCCTCACCCTAACCCTAACCCTAACCCTAAGCTACCCTTGACTGCTTCTGCCTCCAATAGATTTCCTAAGCACTAGTGTTTTAAGGAACAGGTTAAAAAGAGAATCCTAATGTGATTTCTTGATAATGGGTGTGTTCCTTATCTTCTCCTAGTGTCTAAATTCTTCTCCATGGCTGGACCCCCAATAATATTCCTGTACGTGCTAAGGGGTATCTAGAGAGTGGGATAGGTTTAATAACTACCCTCACCCTAACGCGTACACTAACCATAACGCGTACCCTAATCCTAACCCGTACCCTAAACCGAGCCCTAACCCTAACACTAACCCTAACCCTAACCCTAACCCATACCCCACGCCCTACCCGAACACCTCCCCGAACCCGTACCCTAAGCCGTACCCTAACCCTCACCCTAAACCTAACCCTAACCCTAACCCTAAGCTACCCTTGACGGCTTCTGCCTCCAATAGACTTCCTAAGCACTAGTGTTTTAAGGAACATGTTAAAAAGAGAATCCTAATGTGATTTCTTGATAATGGGGTGTGTTCCTTATCTTCTCCTCGTGTCTAAACTCTTCTCCATGGCTGGACCCCCAAATAATATTCCTTTATGTGCTAAGGGGTATCTAGAGAGTGTGATAGGTTTAATAACTACCCTCACCCTAACACGTACCCTAACCCTAACCCCTACCCTAAACCTAACATCGTACCCTAATCCTAACCCGTACCCTAAACCGAGCCCTAACCATAACACTAACCCTAACCCTAACACTAACCCATACCCTACGCCCTACCCGAACCCCTCCCCGAACCCGTACCCTAAGCCGTACCCTAACCCTCACCCTAACCCTAACCCTAACCCTAAGCTACCCTTGATGGCTTCTGCCTCCAATAGATTTCCTAACCACTAGTGTTTTAAGGAACAGTTTAAAAAGAGAATCATATTGTAATTTCTTGATAATGGGTGTGTTCCTTATCTTCTCCTAGTGTCTAAACCCTTCTCCATGGCTGGACGCCCAAATAATATTCCTTTACGTGCTAAGGGGTATCTAGAGAGTGGGATAGGTTTAATAATTACCCTCACCCTAAAGCGTACCCTAACCCTAACCCCTACCCTAACACTAACGCGTACCCTAATCCTAACCCGTACCCTAAACCGAGCCCTAACCCTAACACTAACCCTAACCCTAACTCTAACCCATACCCTACGCCCTACCTGAACCCCTCCCCGAACCCGTACCCTAAAGCCGTACCCTCACCCTCACCCTAACCCTAACCCTAACCCTAAGCTACCCTTGACGGCTTCTGCCTCCAATAGATTTCCTAAGCACTAGTGATTTAAGGAACAGGTTAAAAAGAGAATCCTAATGTGATTTCTTGATAATGGGTGTGTTCCTTATCTTCTCCTCGTATCTAATCTCTTCTCCATTGCTGGACCCCCAAATAATATTCCTTTACGTGCTAAGGGGTATCTAGAGAGTGGGATAGGTTTAATAACTACCCTCACCCTAACGCGTATCCTAACCCTAACCCCTACCCTAACCCTAACGCATACCCTAATCTTAACCCGTACCCTAAACCGAGCCCTAACCCTAACACTAGCCCTAACCCTAACCCTAACCCATACCCTACGCCCTACCCGAACCCCTCCCCGAACCCGTACCCTAAGCCGTACCCTAACCCTCACCCTAACCCTAACCCTAACCCTAAGCTACCCTTGACTGCTTCTGCCTCCAATAGATTTCCTAAGC
>NW_026645937.1:0-64464 GCF_949987535.1 Balaenoptera acutorostrata | reverse complement strand
CCTGCTCAGCTCCCGTCTCTTAGGTGCATTCAGTGAAGTGGCATACACTCTGCAGCCTCCCGCACCATGTTGTTTGGGAACGGCACATTTCCTCTTCGTAAAGAAACCTTTTCTTGCAGCCTGCTGGCCCGAGCTCCTCTTCCTTGTCAGAACGCCGAGTTCGGCATAGCCCTGAAATCACCCCTTCCCTCAAGGCCGGACACATCTCTTACAGACTATACTCCATGTGTCCCCATTCATTACATCTTACCTCCCATGAAACACAAAGGAGTTGTAGCGTGATGGGAGGACACAACGGCCTCCTTCTCCTTCTAGGAATACCCCGTTGCCCAAGGCTACGGGCCTTGTCCAGAAGCAACAGTTGCCCAGGATTTCTTGGCTTTGAGCTCGTGAGACAGCATATCATGTAGGCCCGCCGAGAAGGAGACCTGCCTCTCTCTGGTTTGGAAGAGGTTAGCTTTTCTGCTCAGCCTTGGAGCACAAAGACCCAGCCAATTCCCAACGACAGTTTAGGAGGTTACTGGTGCAGGTCTCTCTGCGCTCAGCCCACTGTTCAGCTACAGTCTGTAAAGTGCATTCAGGGAAGAGCAAGAAAGTCTCCAACGCCCCGCAGCTTGTGGGGAAGGAACAGCACATTCTCTCCTCAGTGAAGACGTCCTTTCTTGCAGACTGCCCGGCTGGGACTCCTGTGCCGTCTCAGAACACCGAGTTTGGCATAGCGTTGAAATGACCCCTTCCCTCAACGCCGTACACATCTCTTCAAGAACGTAACCCCTGTGTGCCCATTCGTTATACCACACCGCCCTATGAAACACAGAAGAGCTGTGGCTGGATGGTAGGAAACAGTGGCCGTAGTGTCCTTCGACCAATATCCCGTTCCAAAGGGCCCCCGTGAAAATCTCTTGCTTTCGAGGGCCTAGGGCATACCAAGGGCTGCCAAACACAGCTCAAGGAGGCGAAATAAGAGAAGCAGAACTTGCTCCTGAGAAACTCGTACATATACTGAACCCAAAGCATGCCTCTTCGTGGAGACCCAAGGCCTCCCCAGCTCAGAGTTTGGGCCCTGGAACACAGTGCCAACGGCTGCCTTCAAGGAGAGGTAGGCACGGCATGTTTTCAAGTCTCGCCTGCCTCTCAGGGCCTGTTCAGCTTGAGTGGAAAATAGCCCACAGCCTGCCCGAACGCCCTGCCGAGCAGCCAGTGTTACTGGAGTGGAGCAAACGCTTCCAAGTTCTCTGAGGGGAAAGAGGCCATTGCTGTGGTGTGAACGGCCTTCACTGCCACTCTTTCGGAGCACAGCGCTCTCTGGGCAGGCAGGATATTCCTAGAGGAGAAGCATTGGAACAGACGTCTGCCCTGGGATACTTCCTACATCCGCACATCGAGTGTATCTTTCCTACGCTCCAGGCACCAACACGGTGCACAGAACGCCTCTTGATGGCGAGAAACAGGACGCAACATTTCTGCCAGGGGGCTCGTGAGGGACGAGGCCTCTTGAGGAGCTGGACCCTCGAATGCCGCTGAAACCACTGAGGTTGATTGCCACGTTATGTCAGCCACACATTGAGAGCATTTCAGGTTCATGGAACCCCGTGCAGTGCGCCATGAGAGAAGAAAACGCAGATGCTGCCTTGACAGGGTTAGATTGAATTGCCTCTGTCCCCCCTCCGAAAAATAACTTTCCCAGAGCCTAGCCCAGCTTCACGTCCCGAGGAACGTTTCTGCTGTGTGCTAGGATACAGGAAAGGAAACCAGGGGACGCTGGGAGACTCTGAGCTGTACGCGGCTTGCAAAAGCTTCTAGACCCTTCAGGGGTCAGTGTGGCACTCCTGGAGAGTGACACAGCACGTTTCCTGATGGAAACCTAGTGTTCCATTTCGGGGACTTTCTGCACAACCTTCCTCAGCCGCTTAGCTGGATGTCCTTGCCCAGAAGCGGCAGTTGCCAAGGAGTTCTTTCCCAGGAGCTCGTGAGACAGCATATCATGCAGAACCGCAGAGAAGGAGACCAGCCTTTCTCCGGGGTTTCAGAGGTTCGCTTTTCTGCCTTTGAGCCTTTCAACACAGAGATCCAGTCAGCTGCCAATGATCCTTTAGAACTGTAGTATTGAAGGTCTCTCTGCCATCAGCCCCCTGCTCAGCTCCCGTCTCTTAGGTGCATTCAGTGAAGTGGCATACACTCTGCAGCCTCCCGCACCATGTTGTTTGGGAACGGCACATTTCCTCTTCGTAAAGAAACCTTTTCTTGCAGCCTGCCTGGCCCGAGCTCCTCTTCCTTGTCAGAACGCCGAGTTCGGCATAGCCCTGAAATCACCCCTTCCCTCAAGGCCGGACACATCTCTTACAGACTATACTCCATGTGTCCCCATTCATTACATCTTACCTCCCATGAAACACAAAGGAGTTGTAGCGTGATGGGAGGACACAACGGCCTCCTTCTCCTTCTAGGAATACCCCGTTGCCCAAGGCTACGGGCCTTGTCCAGAAGCAACAGTTGCCCAGGATTTCTTGGCTTTGAGCTCGTGAGACAGCATATCATGTAGGCCCGCCGAGAAGGAGACCTGCCTCTCTCTGGTTTGGAAGAGGTTAGCTTTTCTGCTCAGCCTTGGAGCACAAAGACCCAGCCAATTCCCAACGACAGTTTAGGAGGTTACTGGTGCAGGTCTCTCTGCGCTCAGCCCACTGTTCAGCTACAGTCTGTAAAGTGCATTCAGGGAAGAGCAAGAAAGTCTCCAACGCCCCGCAGCTTGTGGGGAAGGAACAGCACATTCTCTCCTCAGTGAAGACGTCCTTTCTTGCAGACTGCCCGGCTGGGACTCCTGTGCCGTCTCAGAACACCGAGTTTGGCATAGCGTTGAAATGACCCCTTCCCTCAACGCCGTACACATCTCTTCAAGAACGTAACCCCTGTGTGCCCATTCGTTATACCACACCGCCCTATGAAACACAGAAGAGCTGTGGCTGGATGGTAGGAAACAGTGGCCGTAGTGTCCTTCGACCAATATCCCGTTCCAAAGGGCCCCCGTGAAAATCTCTTGCTTTCGAGGGCCTAGGGCATACCAAGGGCTGCCAAACACAGCTCAAGGAGGCGAAATAAGAGAAGCAGAACTTGCTCCTGAGAAACTCGTACATATACTGAACCCAAAGCATGCCTCTTCGTGGAGACCCAAGGCCTCCCCAGCTCAGAGTTTGGGCCCTGGAACACAGTGCCAACGGCTGCCTTCAAGGAGAGGTAGGCACGGCATGTTTTCAAGTCTCGCCTGCCTCTCAGGGCCTGTTCAGCTTGAGTGGAAAATAGCCCACAGCCTGCCCGAACGCCCCTGCCGAGCAGCCAGTGTTACTGGAGTGGAGCAAACGCTTCCAAGTTCTCTGAGGGGAAAGAGGCCATTGCTGTGGTGTGAACGGCCTTCACTGCCACTCTTTCGGAGCACAGCGCTCTCTGGGCAGGCAGGATATTCCTAGAGGAGAAGCATTGGAACAGACGTCTGCCCTGGGATACTTCCTACATCCGCACATCGAGTGTATCTTTCCTACGCTCCAGGCACCAACACGGTGCACAGAACGCCTCTTGATGGCGAGAAACAGGACGCAACATTTCTGCCAGGGGGCTCGTGAGGGACGAGGCCTCTTGAGGAGCTGGACCCTCGAATGCCGCTGAAACCACTGAGGTTGATTGCCACGTTATGTCAGCCACACATTGAGAGCATTTCAGGTTCATGGAACCCCGTGCAGTGCGCCATGAGAGAAGAAAACGCAGATGCTGCCTTGACAGGGTTAGATTGAATTGCCTCTGTCCCCCCTCCGAAAAATAACTTTCCCAGAGCCTAGCCCAGCTTCACGTCCCGAGGAACGTTTCTGCTGTGTGCTAGGATACAGGAAAGGAAACCAGGGGACGCTGGGAGACTCTGAGCTGTACGCGGCTTGCAAAAGCTTCTAGACCCTTCAGGGGTCAGTGTGGCACTCCTGGAGAGTGACACAGCACGTTTCCTGATGGAAACCTAGTGTTCCATTTCGGGGACTTTCTGCACAACCTTCCTCAGCCGCTTAGCTGGATGTCCTTGCCCAGAAGCGGCAGTTGCCAAGGAGTTCTTTCCCAGGAGCTCGTGAGACAGCATATCATGCAGAACCGCAGAGAAGGAGACCAGCCTTTCTCCGGGGTTTCAGAGGTTCGCTTTTCTGCCTTTGAGCCTTTCAACACAGAGATCCAGTCAGCTGCCAATGATCCTTTAGAACTGTAGTATTGAAGGTCTCTCTGCCATCAGCCCCCTGCTCAGCTCCCGTCTCTTAGGTGCATTCAGTGAAGTGGCATACACTCTGCAGCCTCCCGCACCATGTTGTTTGGGAACGGCACATTTCCTCTTCGTAAAGAAACCTTTTCTTGCAGCCTGCCTGGCCCGAGCTCCTCTTCCTTGTCAGAACGCCGAGTTCGGCATAGCCCTGAAATCACCCCTTCCCTCAAGGCCGGACACATCTCTTACAGACTATACTCCATGTGTCCCCATTCATTACATCTTACCTCCCATGAAACACAAAGGAGTTGTAGCGTGATGGGAGGACACAACGGCCTCCTTCTCCTTCTAGGAATACCCCGTTGCCCAAGGCTACGGGCCTTGTCCAGAAGCAACAGTTGCCCAGGATTTCTTGGCTTTGAGCTCGTGAGACAGCATATCATGTAGGCCCGCCGAGAAGGAGACCTGCCTCTCTCTGGTTTGGAAGAGGTTAGCTTTTCTGCTCAGCCTTGGAGCACAAAGACCCAGCCAATTCCCAACGACAGTTTAGGAGGTTACTGGTGCAGGTCTCTCTGCGCTCAGCCCACTGTTCAGCTACAGTCTGTAAAGTGCATTCAGGGAAGAGCAAGAAAGTCTCCAACGCCCCGCAGCTTGTGGGGAAGGAACAGCACATTCTCTCCTCAGTGAAGACGTCCTTTCTTGCAGACTGCCCGGCTGGGACTCCTGTGCCGTCTCAGAACACCGAGTTTGGCATAGCGTTGAAATGACCCCTTCCCTCAACGCCGTACACATCTCTTCAAGAACGTAACCCCTGTGTGCCCATTCGTTATACCACACCGCCCTATGAAACACAGAAGAGCTGTGGCTGGATGGTAGGAAACAGTGGCCGTAGTGTCCTTCGACCAATATCCCGTTCCAAAGGGCCCCCGTGAAAATCTCTTGCTTTCGAGGGCCTAGGGCATACCAAGGGCTGCCAAACACAGCTCAAGGAGGCGAAATAAGAGAAGCAGAACTTGCTCCTGAGAAACTCGTACATATACTGAACCCAAAGCATGCCTCTTCGTGGAGACCCAAGGCCTCCCCAGCTCAGAGTTTGGGCCCTGGAACACAGTGCCAACGGCTGCCTTCAAGGAGAGGTAGGCACGGCATGTTTTCAAGTCTCGCCTGCCTCTCAGGGCCTGTTCAGCTTGAGTGGAAAATAGCCCACAGCCTGCCCGAACGCCCTGCCGAGCAGCCAGTGTTACTGGAGTGGAGCAAACGCTTCCAAGTTCTCTGAGGGGAAAGAGGCCATTGCTGTGGTGTGAACGGCCTTCACTGCCACTCTTTCGGAGCACAGCGCTCTCTGGGCAGGCAGGATATTCCTAGAGGAGAAGCATTGGAACAGACGTCTGCCCTGGGATACTTCCTACATCCGCACATCGAGTGTATCTTTCCTACGCTCCAGGCACCAACACGGTGCACAGAACGCCTCTTGATGGCGAGAAACAGGACGCAACATTTCTGCCAGGGGGCTCGTGAGGGACGAGGCCTCTTGAGGAGCTGGACCCTCGAATGCCGCTGAAACCACTGAGGTTGATTGCCACGTTATGTCAGCCACACATTGAGAGCATTTCAGGTTCATGGAACCCCGTGCAGTGCGCCATGAGAGAAGAAAACGCAGATGCTGCCTTGACAGGGTTAGATTGAATTGCCTCTGTCCCCCCTCCGAAAAATAACTTTCCCAGAGCCTAGCCCAGCTTCACGTCCCGAGGAACGTTTCTGCTGTGTGCTAGGATACAGGAAAGGAAACCAGGGGACGCTGGGAGACTCTGAGCTGTACGCGGCTTGCAAAAGCTTCTAGACCCTTCAGGGGTCAGTGTGGCACTCCTGGAGAGTGACACAGCACGTTTCCTGATGGAAACCTAGTGTTCCATTTCGGGGACTTTCTGCACAACCTTCCTCAGCCGCTTAGCTGGATGTCCTTGCCCAGAAGCGGCAGTTGCCAAGGAGTTCTTTCCCAGGAGCTCGTGAGACAGCATATCATGCAGAACCGCAGAGAAGGAGACCAGCCTTTCTCCGGGGTTTCAGAGGTTCGCTTTTCTGCCTTTGAGCCTTTCAACACAGAGATCCAGTCAGCTGCCAATGATCCTTTAGAACTGTAGTATTGAAGGTCTCTCTGCCATCAGCCCCCTGCTCAGCTCCCGTCTCTTAGGTGCATTCAGTGAAGTGGCATACACTCTGCAGCCTCCCGCACCATGTTGTTTGGGAACGGCACATTTCCTCTTCGTAAAGAAACCTTTTCTTGCAGCCTGCCTGGCCCGAGCTCCTCTTCCTTGTCAGAACGCCGAGTTCGGCATAGCCCTGAAATCACCCCTTCCCTCAAGGCCGGACACATCTCTTACAGACTATACTCCATGTGTCCCCATTCATTACATCTTACCTCCCATGAAACACAAAGGAGTTGTAGCGTGATGGGAGGACACAACGGCCTCCTTCTCCTTCTAGGAATACCCCGTTGCCCAAGGCTACGGGCCTTGTCCAGAAGCAACAGTTGCCCAGGATTTCTTGGCTTTGAGCTCGTGAGACAGCATATCATGTAGGCCCGCCGAGAAGGAGACCTGCCTCTCTCTGGTTTGGAAGAGGTTAGCTTTTCTGCTCAGCCTTGGAGCACAAAGACCCAGCCAATTCCCAACGACAGTTTAGGAGGTTACTGGTGCAGGTCTCTCTGCGCTCAGCCCACTGTTCAGCTACAGTCTGTAAAGTGCATTCAGGGAAGAGCAAGAAAGTCTCCAACGCCCCGCAGCTTGTGGGGAAGGAACAGCACATTCTCTCCTCAGTGAAGACGTCCTTTCTTGCAGACTGCCCGGCTGGGACTCCTGTGCCGTCTCAGAACACCGAGTTTGGCATAGCGTTGAAATGACCCCTTCCCTCAACGCCGTACACATCTCTTCAAGAACGTAACCCCTGTGTGCCCATTCGTTATACCACACCGCCCTATGAAACACAGAAGAGCTGTGGCTGGATGGTAGGAAACAGTGGCCGTAGTGTCCTTCGACCAATATCCCGTTCCAAAGGGCCCCCGTGAAAATCTCTTGCTTTCGAGGGCCTAGGGCATACCAAGGGCTGCCAAACACAGCTCAAGGAGGCGAAATAAGAGAAGCAGAACTTGCTCCTGAGAAACTCGTACATATACTGAACCCAAAGCATGCCTCTTCGTGGAGACCCAAGGCCTCCCCAGCTCAGAGTTTGGGCCCTGGAACACAGTGCCAACGGCTGCCTTCAAGGAGAGGTAGGCACGGCATGTTTTCAAGTCTCGCCTGCCTCTCAGGGCCTGTTCAGCTTGAGTGGAAAATAGCCCACAGCCTGCCCGAACGCCCTGCCGAGCAGCCAGTGTTACTGGAGTGGAGCAAACGCTTCCAAGTTCTCTGAGGGGAAAGAGGCCATTGCTGTGGTGTGAACGGCCTTCACTGCCACTCTTTCGGAGCACAGCGCTCTCTGGGCAGGCAGGATATTCCTAGAGGAGAAGCATTGGAACAGACGTCTGCCCTGGGATACTTCCTACATCCGCACATCGAGTGTATCTTTCCTACGCTCCAGGCACCAACACGGTGCACAGAACGCCTCTTGATGGCGAGAAACAGGACGCAACATTTCTGCCAGGGGGCTCGTGAGGGACGAGGCCTCTTGAGGAGCTGGACCCTCGAATGCCGCTGAAACCACTGAGGTTGATTGCCACGTTATGTCAGCCACACATTGAGAGCATTTCAGGTTCATGGAACCCCGTGCAGTGCGCCATGAGAGAAGAAAACGCAGATGCTGCCTTGACAGGGTTAGATTGAATTGCCTCTGTCCCCCCTCCGAAAAATAACTTTCCCAGAGCCTAGCCCAGCTTCACGTCCCGAGGAACGTTTCTGCTGTGTGCTAGGATACAGGAAAGGAAACCAGGGGACGCTGGGAGACTCTGAGCTGTACGCGGCTTGCAAAAGCTTCTAGACCCTTCAGGGGTCAGTGTGGCACTCCTGGAGAGTGACACAGCACGTTTCCTGATGGAAACCTAGTGTTCCATTTCGGGGACTTTCTGCACAACCTTCCTCAGCCGCTTAGCTGGATGTCCTTGCCCAGAAGCGGCAGTTGCCAAGGAGTTCTTTCCCAGGAGCTCGTGAGACAGCATATCATGCAGAACCGCAGAGAAGGAGACCAGCCTTTCTCCGGGGTTTCAGAGGTTCGCTTTTCTGCCTTTGAGCCTTTCAACACAGAGATCCAGTCAGCTGCCAATGATCCTTTAGAACTGTAGTATTGAAGGTCTCTCTGCCATCAGCCCCCTGCTCAGCTCCCGTCTCTTAGGTGCATTCAGTGAAGTGGCATACACTCTGCAGCCTCCCGCACCATGTTGTTTGGGAACGGCACATTTCCTCTTCGTAAAGAAACCTTTTCTTGCAGCCTGCCTGGCCCGAGCTCCTCTTCCTTGTCAGAACGCCGAGTTCGGCATAGCCCTGAAATCACCCCTTCCCTCAAGGCCGGACACATCTCTTACAGACTATACTCCATGTGTCCCCATTCATTACATCTTACCTCCCATGAAACACAAAGGAGTTGTAGCGTGATGGGAGGACACAACGGCCTCCTTCTCCTTCTAGGAATACCCCGTTGCCCAAGGCTACGGGCCTTGTCCAGAAGCAACAGTTGCCCAGGATTTCTTGGCTTTGAGCTCGTGAGACAGCATATCATGTAGGCCCGCCGAGAAGGAGACCTGCCTCTCTCTGGTTTGGAAGAGGTTAGCTTTTCTGCTCAGCCTTGGAGCACAAAGACCCAGCCAATTCCCAACGACAGTTTAGGAGGTTACTGGTGCAGGTCTCTCTGCGCTCAGCCCACTGTTCAGCTACAGTCTGTAAAGTGCATTCAGGGAAGAGCAAGAAAGTCTCCAACGCCCCGCAGCTTGTGGGGAAGGAACAGCACATTCTCTCCTCAGTGAAGACGTCCTTTCTTGCAGACTGCCCGGCTGGGACTCCTGTGCCGTCTCAGAACACCGAGTTTGGCATAGCGTTGAAATGACCCCTTCCCTCAACGCCGTACACATCTCTTCAAGAACGTAACCCCTGTGTGCCCATTCGTTATACCACACCGCCCTATGAAACACAGAAGAGCTGTGGCTGGATGGTAGGAAACAGTGGCCGTAGTGTCCTTCGACCAATATCCCGTTCCAAAGGGCCCCCGTGAAAATCTCTTGCTTTCGAGGGCCTAGGGCATACCAAGGGCTGCCAAACACAGCTCAAGGAGGCGAAATAAGAGAAGCAGAACTTGCTCCTGAGAAACTCGTACATATACTGAACCCAAAGCATGCCTCTTCGTGGAGACCCAAGGCCTCCCCAGCTCAGAGTTTGGGCCCTGGAACACAGTGCCAACGGCTGCCTTCAAGGAGAGGTAGGCACGGCATGTTTTCAAGTCTCGCCTGCCTCTCAGGGCCTGTTCAGCTTGAGTGGAAAATAGCCCACAGCCTGCCCGAACGTCCTGCCGAGCAGCCAGTGTTACTGGAGTGGAGCAAACGCTTCCAAGTTCTCTGAGGGGAAAGAGGCCATTGCTGTGGTGTGAACGGCCTTCACTGCCACTCTTTCGGAGCACAGCGCTCTCTGGGCAGGCAGGATATTCCTAGAGGAGAAGCATTGGAACAGACGTCTGCCCTGGGATACTTCCTACATCCGCACATCGAGTGTATCTTTCCTACGCTCCAGGCACCAACACGGTGCACAGAACGCCTCTTGATGGCGAGAAACAGGACGCAACATTTCTGCCAGGGGGCTCGTGAGGGACGAGGCCTCTTGAGGAGCTGGACCCTCGAATGCCGCTGAAACCACTGAGGTTGATTGCCACGTTATGTCAGCCACACATTGAGAGCATTTCAGGTTCATGGAACCCCGTGCAGTGCGCCATGAGAGAAGAAAACGCAGATGCTGCCTTGACAGGGTTAGATTGAATTGCCTCTGTCCCCCCTCCGAAAAATAACTTTCCCAGAGCCTAGCCCAGCTTCACGTCCCGAGGAACGTTTCTGCTGTGTGCTAGGATACAGGAAAGGAAACCAGGGGACGCTGGGAGACTCTGAGCTGTACGCGGCTTGCAAAAGCTTCTAGACCCTTCAGGGGTCAGTGTGGCACTCCTGGAGAGTGACACAGCACGTTTCCTGATGGAAACCTAGTGTTCCATTTCGGGGACTTTCTGCACAACCTTCCTCAGCCGCTTAGCTGGATGTCCTTGCCCAGAAGCGGCAGTTGCCAAGGAGTTCTTTCCCAGGAGCTCGTGAGACAGCATATCATGCAGAACCGCAGAGAAGGAGACCAGCCTTTCTCCGGGGTTTCAGAGGTTCGCTTTTCTGCCTTTGAGCCTTTCAACACAGAGATCCAGTCAGCTGCCAATGATCCTTTAGAACTGTAGTATTGAAGGTCTCTCTGCCATCAGCCCCCTGCTCAGCTCCCGTCTCTTAGGTGCATTCAGTGAAGTGGCATACACTCTGCAGCCTCCCGCACCATGTTGTTTGGGAACGGCACATTTCCTCTTCGTAAAGAAACCTTTTCTTGCAGCCTGCCTGGCCCGAGCTCCTCTTCCTTGTCAGAACGCCGAGTTCGGCATAGCCCTGAAATCACCCCTTCCCTCAAGGCCGGACACATCTCTTACAGACTATACTCCATGTGTCCCCATTCATTACATCTTACCTCCCATGAAACACAAAGGAGTTGTAGCGTGATGGGAGGACACAACGGCCTCCTTCTCCTTCTAGGAATACCCCGTTGCCCAAGGCTACGGGCCTTGTCCAGAAGCAACAGTTGCCCAGGATTTCTTGGCTTTGAGCTCGTGAGACAGCATATCATGTAGGCCCGCCGAGAAGGAGACCTGCCTCTCTCTGGTTTGGAAGAGGTTAGCTTTTCTGCTCAGCCTTGGAGCACAAAGACCCAGCCAATTCCCAACGACAGTTTAGGAGGTTACTGGTGCAGGTCTCTCTGCGCTCAGCCCACTGTTCAGCTACAGTCTGTAAAGTGCATTCAGGGAAGAGCAAGAAAGTCTCCAACGCCCCGCAGCTTGTGGGGAAGGAACAGCACATTCTCTCCTCAGTGAAGACGTCCTTTCTTGCAGACTGCCCGGCTGGGACTCCTGTGCCGTCTCAGAACACCGAGTTTGGCATAGCGTTGAAATGACCCCTTCCCTCAACGCCGTACACATCTCTTCAAGAACGTAACCCCTGTGTGCCCATTCGTTATACCACACCGCCCTATGAAACACAGAAGAGCTGTGGCTGGATGGTAGGAAACAGTGGCCGTAGTGTCCTTCGACCAATATCCCGTTCCAAAGGGCCCCCGTGAAAATCTCTTGCTTTCGAGGGCCTAGGGCATACCAAGGGCTGCCAAACACAGCTCAAGGAGGCGAAATAAGAGAAGCAGAACTTGCTCCTGAGAAACTCGTACATATACTGAACCCAAAGCATGCCTCTTCGTGGAGACCCAAGGCCTCCCCAGCTCAGAGTTTGGGCCCTGGAACACAGTGCCAACGGCTGCCTTCAAGGAGAGGTAGGCACGGCATGTTTTCAAGTCTCGCCTGCCTCTCAGGGCCTGTTCAGCTTGAGTGGAAAATAGCCCACAGCCTGCCCGAACGTCCTGCCGAGCAGCCAGTGTTACTGGAGTGGAGCAAACGCTTCCAAGTTCTCTGAGGGGAAAGAGGCCATTGCTGTGGTGTGAACGGCCTTCACTGCCACTCTTTCGGAGCACAGCGCTCTCTGGGCAGGCAGGATATTCCTAGAGGAGAAGCATTGGAACAGACGTCTGCCCTGGGATACTTCCTACATCCGCACATCGAGTGTATCTTTCCTACGCTCCAGGCACCAACACGGTGCACAGAACGCCTCTTGATGGCGAGAAACAGGACGCAACATTTCTGCCAGGGGGCTCGTGAGGGACGAGGCCTCTTGAGGAGCTGGACCCTCGAATGCCGCTGAAACCACTGAGGTTGATTGCCACGTTATGTCAGCCACACATTGAGAGCATTTCAGGTTCATGGAACCCCGTGCAGTGCGCCATGAGAGAAGAAAACGCAGATGCTGCCTTGACAGGGTTAGATTGAATTGCCTCTGTCCCCCCTCCGAAAAATAACTTTCCCAGAGCCTAGCCCAGCTTCACGTCCCGAGGAACGTTTCTGCTGTGTGCTAGGATACAGGAAAGGAAACCAGGGGACGCTGGGAGACTCTGAGCTGTACGCGGCTTGCAAAAGCTTCTAGACCCTTCAGGGGTCAGTGTGGCACTCCTGGAGAGTGACACAGCACGTTTCCTGATGGAAACCTAGTGTTCCATTTCGGGGACTTTCTGCACAACCTTCCTCAGCCGCTTAGCTGGATGTCCTTGCCCAGAAGCGGCAGTTGCCAAGGAGTTCTTTCCCAGGAGCTCGTGAGACAGCATATCATGCAGAACCGCAGAGAAGGAGACCAGCCTTTCTCCGGGGTTTCAGAGGTTCGCTTTTCTGCCTTTGAGCCTTTCAACACAGAGATCCAGTCAGCTGCCAATGATCCTTTAGAACTGTAGTATTGAAGGTCTCTCTGCCATCAGCCCCCTGCTCAGCTCCCGTCTCTTAGGTGCATTCAGTGAAGTGGCATACACTCTGCAGCCTCCCGCACCATGTTGTTTGGGAACGGCACATTTCCTCTTCGTAAAGAAACCTTTTCTTGCAGCCTGCCTGGCCCGAGCTCCTCTTCCTTGTCAGAACGCCGAGTTCGGCATAGCCCTGAAATCACCCCTTCCCTCAAGGCCGGACACATCTCTTACAGACTATACTCCATGTGTCCCCATTCATTACATCTTACCTCCCATGAAACACAAAGGAGTTGTAGCGTGATGGGAGGACACAACGGCCTCCTTCTCCTTCTAGGAATACCCCGTTGCCCAAGGCTACGGGCCTTGTCCAGAAGCAACAGTTGCCCAGGATTTCTTGGCTTTGAGCTCGTGAGACAGCATATCATGTAGGCCCGCCGAGAAGGAGACCTGCCTCTCTCTGGTTTGGAAGAGGTTAGCTTTTCTGCTCAGCCTTGGAGCACAAAGACCCAGCCAATTCCCAACGACAGTTTAGGAGGTTACTGGTGCAGGTCTCTCTGCGCTCAGCCCACTGTTCAGCTACAGTCTGTAAAGTGCATTCAGGGAAGAGCAAGAAAGTCTCCAACGCCCCGCAGCTTGTGGGGAAGGAACAGCACATTCTCTCCTCAGTGAAGACGTCCTTTCTTGCAGACTGCCCGGCTGGGACTCCTGTGCCGTCTCAGAACACCGAGTTTGGCATAGCGTTGAAATGACCCCTTCCCTCAACGCCGTACACATCTCTTCAAGAACGTAACCCCTGTGTGCCCATTCGTTATACCACACCGCCCTATGAAACACAGAAGAGCTGTGGCTGGATGGTAGGAAACAGTGGCCGTAGTGTCCTTCGACCAATATCCCGTTCCAAAGGGCCCCCGTGAAAATCTCTTGCTTTCGAGGGCCTAGGGCATACCAAGGGCTGCCAAACACAGCTCAAGGAGGCGAAATAAGAGAAGCAGAACTTGCTCCTGAGAAACTCGTACATATACTGAACCCAAAGCATGCCTCTTCGTGGAGACCCAAGGCCTCCCCAGCTCAGAGTTTGGGCCCTGGAACACAGTGCCAACGGCTGCCTTCAAGGAGAGGTAGGCACGGCATGTTTTCAAGTCTCGCCTGCCTCTCAGGGCCTGTTCAGCTTGAGTGGAAAATAGCCCACAGCCTGCCCGAACGCCCTGCCGAGCAGCCAGTGTTACTGGAGTGGAGCAAACGCTTCCAAGTTCTCTGAGGGGAAAGAGGCCATTGCTGTGGTGTGAACGGCCTTCACTGCCACTCTTTCGGAGCACAGCGCTCTCTGGGCAGGCAGGATATTCCTAGAGGAGAAGCATTGGAACAGACGTCTGCCCTGGGATACTTCCTACATCCGCACATCGAGTGTATCTTTCCTACGCTCCAGGCACCAACACGGTGCACAGAACGCCTCTTGATGGCGAGAAACAGGACGCAACATTTCTGCCAGGGGGCTCGTGAGGGACGAGGCCTCTTGAGGAGCTGGACCCTCGAATGCCGCTGAAACCACTGAGGTTGATTGCCACGTTATGTCAGCCACACATTGAGAGCATTTCAGGTTCATGGAACCCCGTGCAGTGCGCCATGAGAGAAGAAAACGCAGATGCTGCCTTGACAGGGTTAGATTGAATTGCCTCTGTCCCCCCTCCGAAAAATAACTTTCCCAGAGCCTAGCCCAGCTTCACGTCCCGAGGAACGTTTCTGCTGTGTGCTAGGATACAGGAAAGGAAACCAGGGGACGCTGGGAGACTCTGAGCTGTACGCGGCTTGCAAAAGCTTCTAGACCCTTCAGGGGTCAGTGTGGCACTCCTGGAGAGTGACACAGCACGTTTCCTGATGGAAACCTAGTGTTCCATTTCGGGGACTTTCTGCACAACCTTCCTCAGCCGCTTAGCTGGATGTCCTTGCCCAGAAGCGGCAGTTGCCAAGGAGTTCTTTCCCAGGAGCTCGTGAGACAGCATATCATGCAGAACCGCAGAGAAGGAGACCAGCCTTTCTCCGGGGTTTCAGAGGTTCGCTTTTCTGCCTTTGAGCCTTTCAACACAGAGATCCAGTCAGCTGCCAATGATCCTTTAGAACTGTAGTATTGAAGGTCTCTCTGCCATCAGCCCCCTGCTCAGCTCCCGTCTCTTAGGTGCATTCAGTGAAGTGGCATACACTCTGCAGCCTCCCGCACCATGTTGTTTGGGAACGGCACATTTCCTCTTCGTAAAGAAACCTTTTCTTGCAGCCTGCCTGGCCCGAGCTCCTCTTCCTTTTCAGAACGCCGAGTTCGGCATAGCCCTGCAATGACCCCTTCCCTCAAGTCCGAACACATTGATATTTAATTGTCCATTCCTTTTTATGACTGAGTTACCACTCCACTGTAGGTATATACCACTATTTGTTTATTCATTCATCCATTGATGGACATTTGGGTTATTTCCATGATTTTTCTACTGTGAATAGTCCTACTATAAAAATGTGTGTACGTAGGTTTGTTTGAGTGTTTGTTTTCAATGATTTATGAGTGGAATTGATGAGTAATATGGTAATTCTATGGTTATCCCAAAAAACGCACCCCAAGAAACTTCCTGAAAGTCTCTCCTTGTTTCAGAATCAGCTTTTCAGGGAACATGACCTGCAAAAGTATGGACAGTGTCCCATTGGAGCTTATTTGTGATGTCTGGGGTCTGGAGTTGGGAAGGGCTTCCCTTAGGAAGTGGCAGCTAAACTGGGCAAATTCAATGTTTTTTCCTTCCTTCCTTGCTTCCTTCCTTCATTTCTTCCCTCCTCCTTTTCTTCAGAGGGATGACATAGATGTTTTACACAGTATATCCTTTTAAAACTTTTGCATTTGAACCCTGAACTTATTCATAAGACAAATAAATGATTATTTTAAGCAGGGTATTAGGGCTCAAATTATTAATATCATGGAACCATTATAGTGACAACTTGGATTGGAAATAATTTATTAGGAAAAAATATGGAAGGTTTTTTCTTTTTTTAAATTTATTTTTGGCTGTGTTGGGTCTTCGTTTCCGTGCAAGGGCTTTCTATAGTTGCGGCGAGCAGTGGTCACTCTTCATCGCAGTGCACGAACCTCTCACCATCGCGGCCTCTCTTGTTGCGGAGCACAAGCTCCAGATGCGCAGGGTCAGTTGTTGTGGCTCACGGGCCCAGTTGCTCCGTGGCATGTGGGATGTTCCCAGACCAGGGCTCGAACCCGTGTCCCCTGCATTGGCAGGGAGATTCTCAACCACTGCGTCACCAGGGAAGCCCTGGAAGCTTTTTTTTAATAGCAGTTTTGATAAATAAAAAAGTTGAGTAATCAGAGTGTATAGACAGAATATTGGTTATTTGGGAAATTGTATCATAAAATGGATGGGCTCCACAAATTCTTCCATTTAGTTGAAGAAAAGAGTGCTAAGTCAGTTTGGGCTGCTGTCACAAAGTACCACAAACGGGGCGGGGTGGGGGCTTGTAAACAACAAAAATGTATTCTCAGTCCTGGAGGCTGGAAGTCTGAGATCTAGGTGCCAGGATCATCGCCTTCTGGTGAGGACTCTCTTCCGAGTTGCAGACTGTCCACTTCTCATTGTGTCCTCACAGGGCAGAGAGCAGAGAGAAAAAGCCAGCTCTCTCATGACACTCACAATGGTAAGAATCTCATCATGAGGGTTCCATCCCGATGACCTCATCAAATCCTAATCACCTCCCAAAAGACCCACCTTCTAATACCATCACATTGGAGGTAGGGTGTCAACATGTGAATGCTGGGGAGACCCAAATATTCAGTCTATAACAAGTACTAATGGGGAAATGAGAGCTTCTATTGAGGATGTTAAGGGCTGCTACAAAGATCAATGGTACATGTGTTTCCAGAGAGAACTACAATATAGAATAAGTTCTGTAAGGCGTTCACAGAATAGATTCGTCTTTCTTTCCCAAAACAGTCCTTGGTATCCAGGGACCCATTCCTGGAAATTAACTGTTGCTCAAGGAAATCCATCCTCTCATTAAAAAAACATCTTACGGGACTTCTCTGGTGGCTCAGTGGTTGAGAATCTGCCTGCTAATGCAGGGGACATGGGTTCGAGCCCTGGTCTGGGAAGATCCCACATGCCACAGAGCAGCTGGGCCCGTGAGCCATAATTACTGAGCCTGCGCATCTGGAGCCTGTGCTCCGCAACAAGAGAGGCCGCGATAGTGAGAGGCCCGCACACCGCGATGAAGAGTGGCCCCCGCTTGCCACAACTAGAGAAAGCCCTCGCACAGAAACGAAGACCCAACACAGCCATAAATAAATAAATAAAATTAATTAATTAAAAAAAAAATCTTACGAAGCTACATGAATGACACAAAGGACTTTTCCCAGCTCTAAGATTCTGTGTGTAAAACTGTTAGTCTAATTTTATTTCCAAAAGATAGACCCTCCGTGGGGTCTTCTTCTGCGGGGAAGGTGGAACTCCTGCTTGTGCCCCGGCCCCCAGGTGCGGCTTCCTCAAGTTTGAGGTGAAGCCCCCATCCCCCTTGGGCTCTGCAGCTCTGCGGTGGGCTCGGGGAAGGAGCACGGTCTCTGGGGTTTCTCAGCAGGAGATGCCGGGGCTGCCACGTAGGAACCCAGCGGCCCTGGGTGGGGCGCAGACTCCCCAGGCCTGGGTGTCCCTGCTGTGCACAGCTGCTGAGAACAGGGTCCGCAATGAAGCTCTGCCTGGCAAATGGGGACTGTGGGCGACTCCATCCTCCCCTTCCGTCGGCACAGCCCCATCGCATCTCTCCTTTCCGACAGGCAAAGCCTGTGACCTGCGGCTGGATGGCTCCACACCCTCAGGCCCTGGCGCTCGCCCCACGCCGGGAACAGGCACAACCCCTGGGCCAGCCTCTCCGGACGGCTCAAGCGGGATGGCTTCTTCGGCGCGCCCGTCGTCCACCCCGAGCCCAGGGGCCAGCAGGGAGGTCTGAGGGCCGCTCGGGCCTGGGCGCGGCGGAGGCACGGGCTTCGCGGCTGGGCCGGTCCTCCCCGCCGCATCCTGCCTCTGCGCCCCGGCCCGGGGTGGGCTTCCCGTGGCCCCGTCTCGTTCCCACCCCCGTCGCGCCTCTTGCCCCCCCGGCCGCGGGCTCCACCCGGAGCAGCATCGCGTCGTGAGGGTGCAGGAGGGCGCCCGCCCTCGTGGCTTCCCCGACACCTACTGGCTGTTCGGCCGGCCACATCCCGGACGGGCACCAGCAGGTCAGTGGAGCAGAGTCGGCCCGGGTCTCCTCTCCCCTGAGGAGGGGCTGACCGGCACCGCGCAAGAAGCGGCCCTGGCGGGAGGGAGACCAGGGGGGAGGGTGTCGGTGGGGAGCTTGACTCGCAGTCACTTCCGAGGGGACGCTGAGCCCCCAGAGCTGGGGGCTGGCTGGCCTCAGCACTCCCACGAGGGGGTGGTCAGGAAGGAAAGACCCTGTACCTGGGGCCCAGGGTGCTCCCGGGTCAGGCGGAGTCGCCAAGTGTGTCCGGTGCCATGGACAGCTGAGGCACGTTTAGCCCAAAGGAAAGTTCCAGCGCATTGCAGAGAGCAGACGAAATACCCGGTGGTGAAAATTCACTGTTGCTAAGGGTTGAAACGAACCAAGAATTCCTCCTGTTTCTCAGGGTGTTCCGTTTGGCTGTTAATGAAATGTATTTCCAAGGAAGGCAGGCATGTGGCTGAAAAGGCCAGCGGTGCCTGGGGGTCACAGAGAGACCCTCCCATCTCGCCCCCCCTCGGCCATCCTGTGCTCTGGGACAGAGCTTTCAGCTACAAGTGAAACATAGTAGCTTCCATATCCGGATTCTAAGATTTTCTAAAGCCCTTTAAAAGGCCCCTTTCTCTGAGTGGTGCTTGACCTGCTGGTGTTTGGGGTGGGAGGGTGGGCTGGGTGGAGGGTCTGAGCGCCATCCTGAGGGACGGGCTTTGGAGGCCTGTGTGCGCCTGAGACCGGGGGCCCAGTGCCCTTGTCCGAGGGGAGGCTAGTGCTGACTCCAGCCGTGCCGAGCCAGACGTCGCCCTCCTTCCCGACAAGCCAGCAAAGCCTGTCGCTCACCTTCCTGGCTGTGCTGCTTACACGTGCCCTCTGGGAAGGCCAGCCTGCCAGAGCTCTGTTCCTGCCCTTTGGGCTGCTGGTAACTGAGTACCTAGCCTGTGTACTGGAGGGGAGGATCCATAGATGGTGGAGGCCCAGTGCCTGCCCAGGGTGCTGCCCCTCTGCTGAGGGACGCTTGCCCAGCTGGTTAGACCTGTTCGCACCCAACTGCCCACAGTCAGCACCCAGGCTAGGAACAGCAGCCTCCCCATTTCCTCGGTGTCTTCAAGTTTTGTTCCTTTCTTCTTTTCGCTGCCTTCCTCCCCAGAGAGGCAAGATACTAATCTTCAAGAACCAAATCAGGCCATGATTTTCCAGCTAGACTCATGACAGTTGTGCACTTCTGAATGACTGGGTACAAACATTCGCAAGGATGAGCTCTTGGGTGAGGCGCCAGCCAACTTTTCTAGCTTCATCTCTCTTGCTTGGGTGTGGGCACCCCCTGCTGCCCCAGATGCCTTGACTCCTCCATTTTCGTATATTCCTCCTCAGAATGCTGCCACCACTCCATCCTGGCCTTTGGGGATGTTAGCTGGCTGTTCCCCACAGCATCCTGTCACCCTGGTCCACTCTTTCTAACCTCTGTATGCCCTTCTATGAAATCTTGTCAGGTCCAACTGGAGGAAGACCACCTATAGGTCAATTAGCTTGGGAAGGAACCCAACTGTGTGACCTGCTTCCCCTTTCCCTGTGTCTTTAAAATAACGTTAAAAAAAAAAGAAAAAAATGTTGGTCTAGAGCTCCTATACCATCTCTTACCACATCAGAAAACCACCCCTCAAAAGGGGGACCTCATTCATATTGAAAATAACTTCTTAACGTGTAGGCATTACCTTAGGGCATTCTAGACACTGGGGGAGGGAAAAGCCATTGTATTTTTTTCTAACATTCATGTTAAACTTCTTTAAACTGTGATATTCTTACAGGTAGACAATGTTGCTGAACAAGTATTTGTTTCTTCCCTTTTTCTTCCCCCAGGCTCAAAGATTTGGAAAGAGATAGTTTAACAGAAAAGGTAAGGTAATCTCCACCTTAACAAAATGTATGATCACATGTGACCGTTTGACAGACACTATGTAGTTCCTAAAAACAAATTTAAGTGGAATTGGCTGTCTTTTCCCTAAAGTTGAGGATAACGTGGATGTTTCTGTCTAATGTGCTGGACTAATAGGCTATTATTGGTTAGCTTTTGGTAACTCATGGAGTTTCCCAGTCTGGGTTCCTTACCTTCAAGTCTGGATTATAATTTGTCCTGGTCACACTGTTTTTCAAAATCAGGTTTGTTCTAGTATGCTATTAGGTGTCTGTTTCACCTCTAATCTTTCCTTTTTCACCACTCTGGAGATGGTGTGGTATGATGTTAACGAAGACAACAGGAACATGTCTTGTGAATATTTAGTTTTCTTTTTGGCCTACTCAGCATTGCCTGCCATTCAGTCATTGTTTTGTGACCAGGCAGTGTAACTATTGTGTATTAGTCCATTGGTTCATAGATTGGGAATGTGGAGACTTCTAAACCTATATCCTTCCCTTAGGAATGCGTGAAGGAGAAATGGAATCTCTTGCCTGAATTTCTGCAGACAGAAATAATCAGTTATGTGACTTGAAAACCAAATTACATAAAGAAGAATTATCAGAGGTTAAGTCGTCAGCATCCCGGGGGCTAGAAAACGTTTCCTGCCATGTAATTTGTCTGTGACCAGGGAAGCAGGATAATCCCACCTCTCCCTGTTACCTGATAGTTATAAAGGAAGCGCATGTGTTTCCTTATTCTCTCATGGGCACTTGTTGACATTCACTGCTACTTAAATTATCCTTTCCTGCTGTAGGAGGGCTACCTGGCTAAAGTCAAATCACTTTTAAATACAGATTTGTCCTTGGAGAACGGAGCTCATGCTTTCAGTCGGGAAGTGAATGGATGTCTAGAAAACGGGAGGCAGACAAGTGGTGAGGAGCACAGAGTGGAAATAGCAGAGAAAAAGAAGTCCCCCAAACCTGTTTGCAAACTTTGCATGCCCAGGAGAAGCAAGTCCGATGGAGAAACAAAATGTAAGAGCACTTGACTCGTTTGAGCTCGTTGGAGTCTGGTACCGCCTAAGGGGAGGACAGACTCGGTGCCATAGGGTCTGTCTGTTCCCCCCACACACAACCCCTCCACCGACAGTACTTGTTTTTTGTGTATCTTTTTTTTATTTTATTTTTGGGAGGGTGGGGAGTGGCTGTGTTGCTCGGCTTGTACGATCTTAGTTCTCCACCAGGGATCGAACCTGGGCCCTCGGCAGTGAGAGTGCCGAGTCTTAACCACTGGACCACCGTGGAATTCCCTCTTGTGTGTACTTCCAACTACCTTAGATATATACTTAAAATTTTTGTCTTCGACCAAGTTATAGAGCATTAGATCCCCAAATGTGGTTGAATTTATGAGGTATAAGAAAACAGGAGCTGCTGATATTTATGACTTGTAAGTTACATGCCTGTTGAAACTAAACATTTATTCTTAGACTCCTTCCCCGCTTGTAGTCAGAGTAACTCTTCTGGAATTTTTAAAAATAAGAGCCTGGGACTTGAGCTCAGATCAGGTGCTTGGCCACTTCATCGTTTGACGAAATAAGCAGAGGCTCTGTTTCCTTGTCCGTCTCAGGATTGGGCCCTTCATACAAGAGCTTGTGTTAAAATGGCCTAGCAAACTGGCAGGTGCTAATTTGATGACTTTATGAAGACGGTGGTTGCTTAGAATAAGAAGAGAAGGGTACTTAATCCTCAGAACCTGGTCTCTGCACCAGCTTGCTAATGCTGAAGAACTGTACCTTGGCTGTGAACTCTTTATTCATAGTGGCTTTTTTGTTTCTTTTCTGTAAGCATCTGAAGTCTCATGTAGCCCCAGGATTACAAGGCAAGCTACCAGGCAGACCACCATCACATCTCATTTCACAAGGGGGTCAGTATATAATGAATGGGCAGCCCCCATTTTAGGGGCCAACTGTTTTTGGTAAAACACATATAGAATTAGTAGAATGTAACTTAGTAATTCTGACTTCCACATTGCTTAGGTCTTCCTTTTGATATTCTGTTTTTAGACATTGATGAACAGCATTTCTGAAGACCTCATCCATTTTCACTCTTAGCATAGGAAACTTCAAATGTACATACACAAAATACCAAGGATAGTAAAATGAACCCTTGTGTATCTATCACCCAGTATCAACAGTTAACAGCTCCTGGCTGTTGTTTCATCTATACCCCCATATGCTCCAAGTGAAAATTATTCCAAATGGATTACAACTCCATACACACCCATGTCCCCCCAGTTGGATTACTTTGAAACAAATCGGACATGTCATCTTATCCACAAATACGATATTTCTAGATGGCAAGGTCTCTTTCTCTGACAAATTTTTTATTCATATTTTGCTATAATTGCTAACATCTAGCAAACAGTCTTTTGAAGAAGACAAAACATGCCTTATGAAGTGTAAGAGTTCCTTATTAACAAATATATAGCAGTGTTCATACCTCCCCTTGTGTAACAGAGTTTGGTTGATTTGTTCCTTAAGCCTTTCAAGTGATAGATTCCTTATTTTCTTGACATTTATTTAAAGAAACTAGGTCTTTTGTCTAATAGCTTCTAGGTCTGGCTGACTGCATCGTTTTGGTGGTTAACGTGTTCCCTTGTCTCCAGTTTTCTGTAAACTGGTAGTTAAGTCTAGAGTCCTGATCAGATTCCAGCTTTATTTTGTGTGACTTCATTGACGGTATGGGGCTGTCCATCAGAGGCATGTAATGTCTCTTCGTTGATTCTAGCAGCCGTTGATCAGAGTCTAGATCCAATATTTCTTAGGGCTTGCAAAACGGTGGTATTCGAAACCTGTCATCCAAAGAAACTTTAAGCTCCAAACTTGTTTTAATGTCCTGGCAAAAGGGCTTCTCCTTGGAGGGAAGAGGGTGTCCATGCCTTGAATCTTTCTGAACAGAGGGTACTCTTGGTAGGAAGGAATATAAGTTGTTTTCTGCCCACTGGAATCTAGGGTGTGGCTGACCTAACATAACAGTTGGCCTTACTGTGTGTGACAGCCCTGCCAAACAGAAACCTGAGGAAGACCCTGAAAAAGCAAAATCAGGTGATTTCTCTCTATGAAGAAGACCAAGTAGGGCTCGCGTTTAAGTTTCTTAACTCTGCCTTATTTTGCTACACTTGCTGTTAATTCTGAATTTACACCTGGTCTGTCTATGGACCATAAGGGACTGAGAGGGTGTTAGAACACATCCCTGGACCCAGGAAAGTACGAAGTTTATTATGGTTAGACCCGAGGACTCAGCAGGCCCATAACTTTGGTCTGTTCTCTCCTGTCTACCTTCCTACCTCTCGAGCTGTCAAGATTTAACAGTCAAACCAGCAGATGTGATGCGTTTAAAGCATTTGCTTCTGATGTCAGATAAGCTCCTTTCCCACATCTAATTTCTCTATAAAAGCAGAATTGTCATGTTATTATGTATATTATAATAATGCTGCTTAGACGTTTTAGGTTAGAAAACTGGTGGCTTGCCAAAGGCCTCCAATATAGAAAATGTCAGTCTCTAGCACTGTCCCATGTGACTTGAGGGGCAAAGCTAGATAATACCAGATGGTCACACGCTATCTATTTCAGTCCTGCCACAGGATTAGCTGTGTAAGTCGGGAAGTCTGTAGGTTTCCAGGTGTGTAGTAAATGCCCTGTTATGTGCTAAAGATAAGTATCCGTGGTTTGCTGTAAGGCAGGGTTTCTCAACCAAGGCATTGACTTTTGGGGCCAGATAAACATTTGCTGTGGGTGTGAGTCCTGTGCATCGTAGAGTGTTTAGCAAGGTCCTGACCTCTACTCAGTAGATGTCCATAACATTCCCTCTCTCTCCTCCCAGTTGTGACAACTGAATTCACCTTCAGACTTTCCCAGATGTCCCCTGGGGGGCACAATTGCACTGAGTGAGAAGCACTGGACTCAAGGCTAGCAATATCATTGAGGTAGAGTTGACGTCCTGTTGTAAAGGACATTCTCCTGTTTTGACTTTGGAAATTAGATGCCACTGTTCATGATCCTTATTCGGATGTCTGTGATTAAGTTTAGTCAGACTACCGACTCACAGGTGGGACACTGAGGCAGAGGGAAACAGCTTGTCCAAGTCACATGGCCACATCCCTTGCCTCCTAAGAAACCGTGTCACAAGTGAAAGCAAGCTGGCTCTTGTAATATTGGCAAGTGATTTTTTTTAAACAAATGTGCCAGTTTTAGGGTTGTTCTTTGCCTTCTAACCTTTTGGAGGGCTTACATAGCCTTCAGGCTTCTAAAGAAACGAACTGGGGCACTCTTTCCCAAGCAGGAAGCAGTTTCACTAGCAGTGTGTGAGAAGCCTTGGGGACTTGGAGGATGAACACGTGTCGAAACAGGGTTCATCCCAATATGCTAGAGTAATGTTCAGTGCACCACACCAGTGTTATCAGGTGGTGTTGGTCGAATAAGTAGTACTACAGAGAGAATCTTACTTTAGTTAATTTAAAGTTTTGAGATCTCACTATGTTTTTTAAAACAAGTATTAAATACGTGCATTTGGTAAAAGAGTACAAAAGGCTGTTTGGTACATAGCAGCCAAAGAAAAACAATGTGGCTATTCCGTGCTGAGTTAAGCTGTGAGCGTTATCAAATAGATACTGGATTCTGAGGCCTTTGTTCAGGCACAAAAAAGAATATAAAATATCCGATTACCACAACTAAGGAGCCGGCCTGTGGCAACTAAGACCTGGCACAATTACCTGACTAACTAACTGACTAACTGACTAACTGACTATTTTTAAAAATCTCATTAATAGGTTTTTAATATGAATTTTAAAATTTCATTTATTTATTTAATTTATTTATTTTTGGCTGTGTTGGCTCTTCCTTGTTGCGTGCGTGCTTTCTCCAGTTGCGGCGAGCAGGGGCAACTCTGCGTTGCGGTGCGTGGGCTTCTCATTGCTTGCGGTGCATGGGCTTCTCATTGCGGTGGCTTCTCTTGCTGCGGAGGACGGGGTCTAGGCACGTGGGCATCTGTAGTTGTGTCTGGCGGGCTCTAGAGGGCAGGCTCAGTAGTTGTAGTGTGTGGGCTTTGTTGCTCTGTGGCATGTGGAAACTTCCCGGACCAGGGCTTCAACCCTTGTTCCCCTGCATTGGCAGGCGGATTCTTAATCACTGGGTCACCAGGGAAGCCCAAGCTCCAACCTTTTTAAAAATGTGTTCCTTCCACCTTCATGGAGCAGGCGTAGGGGATGGGGAGGAGTGAGAACCCGATTCGCAGGGGTCCGGTCGCAACCCAGCAAGGGGACGGGGCAGGATCTAGGAGGTGGCACCGGGACACAGTCGACCCCAGTGACAGCTAACAGCTGCACTGCTGCCCCTTCCTACCCCAGGGCCTGAGCTCAGGTCCCAGGACGGCTGGAGAAATGCACTGTTTTTGGTGAGATTCTCTTACGTCCTGTGTGGAGCTGCTTTGGCTGCCCCAGCGACCACACCCCTGCAGGGCCCTGTGCCCCTCCTCCCTGCCCCCTGCCCAGAGCTCGGGCAACAGCAGTCTCTGTGGGGCAACTTGCTTCCAAGTCCTTCAGTGACCACGGAGGAGTGAGAACGGGCTGCGCTGCCGGGGAGCCTGGGCATCCAACACCTGAGATTAGCCCTGGGGTTTCACGTGAAGGCAGGGGCCAGGGGGAGTGGGCGGTGAGCAGAGGGGCTTCCAGCCGACGTCAGTCTGGACCCTGGACCTGGGGAAAGGCCTCACCCTCTCAGTCCTGACCTGCCGCTCGGGAACCCTGTGGCCCACCAGCCCGAGGCCTGTGGTGCCCGCCACAGACTGCCCGGCACACGGCTGGGGTGCCAACGCCACACCTGGACTTTGCACGGGGACCATCGGGGGTCTCGGTGCACGGAAAGACGAGCAGCCCCCAGGCCCCGACACGCCTCTTCCATGTCCATTGAGAAGCGCCGGATGGAAGGCCGGCGGTGCTCCTTTTCGAGCTGCAGGGAATTCGCAGGAACAGCCCTCCCGGCCACGGGGTGCTTGCCCACCGGCTCTGGGCCTGCGAACAGCCCAGAACACAGAAGGCACAGAAGTGGGTGCAGGGAGCTGAGCCGGGTCTGCAGAAGGGTAGACTCCACAGCCTGGTCCACAGCCGACTGGTCCAGGGCGGGTGAGAAGGGGCAGGCAGTCTGAGGGGAGGACAGAACGTGGCACAGCCTGCCTGCCTGGGCCCCGGGGAGAAGGTCGGGGCGCTACCCGCACCCTCGCTCCGTTGCCTGGCGTCCTTTGTGGGGTCGAAGGGCCGGAGGCAGGGCTCCCGAGGAGTTCAAAGGCCAGGGAAGGACACACGGGATGGTCCAGACCCACCCTACCGCTCCAGTGGGGCAGCACCCTCTCTGAACTCCTACTGCCACCAAAACACATTCCTAAGGCCTTTGGGCAGAATTGCTAGGACCCAGGAAGGCGGCCCCTTGCTGTGGTCCAGACTTCACCAGCTGCCGATGAGCGGAGGGAGCCAGCCAGCCGGCCATGTGCAGGAGGACAGGGCACGGGGACAGGGACAGCCACAGCTGGGCTTCCCGCAGCTGTGCCCACCGCCAGAACCAGCTGCAGCCAATCACAGCCCCCAACATGCCAAACACTGCCTGGTGAGAGGCCAGCAGGAACCTGACACCTCCTCACTGGAGAGCCACCCGGCCGGGGTGGGGGGAGCCATCCCCGTCTGAACTCACCCCACAGCTCAGCCATCTCCCAGTGACCCAGACGCTACACCAGCAGAGAGCAGCCTGCAATGGCCGGCCACAGGGCTGATCCCCGACCAAGGTCAGAACTCCCCCCAGTGTGACAGCCCCCATGCCGCTCCTGTGGTGGAAGGGACCGCAGGCAGAGACCAGGAGTGGAGTGTTTTTATTAATGGCTGCGTTTTCAAAGAACAGTTTTGTAAGCAGGAAAGCTCCCCAGGAAGGGATTGCATTAGTGCAACCAGGGGGAGCCTTGACGCCAGGCTCTCCAGACACGTCCAGGTGGAGGCTTTTGGCCGAGGCCAGCCGCCAGGGACTCAGGGGCTGGGAGGACACGTGGCCCCTCCCCCATCCCGGCGGGGCGCTAAGGCACCCGACCCGCCTGGGTGGGCAGAACCCTGTGCCGTCAGCAGGCTGGCGGCTTGCAGCCCTCAACCTGCAGCCCTTTGCTCAGGAGGAATGCGTCCTGCGTGGGGTCGCAACCCAGGAAGAACTTCACCATACCCTTGGCATCCTGGGAGCCACCTGACCTCAAGATACAGCTTCTGTAGTCCATGGCAGCCTGGGGAGAGGGGGCGGGGCTGCAGGAGGGTGGAGCTCCGCCTTCACTGAGGGTGTGGGTGTGGCCACCTCTGCTGTGACTGAACAAAGGGCAGGGGAGAAGGAGGTCCAGGGCAGGGCCCTCAAGAGCCTGGCAGGCCCAGGCGGGCGGCACAAGCATCTAGGCCAAGGCCAAGGACCTCCGTGTTGGTCTGCGTGGCAGGACGGCCTCTCACCTTGCCACTCAGGACGCCCTCCTGCTTGAAGCGTGTGTGGAACGTGTCTGCGGAGTACACCTCGCTGCACAGGTAGCCATAGGACTGGGCGTTGTATCTTCCTGCCAGGCAGCCGAAGGTCGCAGGCAGGTGGGTCCCTGGGACACACGCGGAGAGGCTCCTGCCCGGCCCCCTGGCCGCTCAGTGCCCCTTCCCCAGAGCGGGGGCCTCCAAGCAACCCTGTCTGAGTCCCCTGCCACTAGAGAGAGTATTGACCCAACACTTCTAGAAAACGGGGACCTTGCGGGCAACTCAGTGGAGGGACACAAATCAGTCATTGCCGACTTTCTGCTGAAGCTCACGAGGGTTCACCCCTAAGCCTCTTACAAGGTCAGCTGCCGAGGCTCCGAGGGATGAGTCAGGGCTCGCCCTCCAGCATGGGGAGAGTGTGGGTTAAAGCGCTCACAAGGGAGTGAACCACGTGTCCGCACCGACACGCACGGGCAAACCTCGTCGACGTGTTCCGTCCGGGGTATGGAGCCCTCTCCTGCCTCTTCTAGGCTCTCCAGAAAGCACGTGCAGATACACCCACCCCACCCTCGGACTCCGTGGGCCATAGCTGGAGGCATCAGCCAAGGAACCGAGGCAGGAAGAGGCCAGAGGTCTCCGGGCCTCGGCCAGAGCCTGTCAGTCGGTCCCCTTTCACACACCACCAGGTGATCCTCTTGACCTGGGCAGTAGCCACCAACCGACCACTAAGGTGGGCCAGGCTTGCGCTTGGCTACCTGGCATCGCTCGGCCCCCAAGGATCTTCTGGCAGAGGCGGTCATTCTCCTGGGCCGGGTCTGCGGACGTCTGCATGTGCAGGACCTGGTCCACCTCGGCCAGGAAGATCTGATGAAGGTTGAAGAGGCCTAGCCAGCGGGAGGAAGGAGACTGGGGGATGGCACTGTGTCCAGGCCGTGCTTCATAGGCGGGCGGTCCGGGATCCCCCTTCCCTTCCCTTGGCCCGGCAGCACCTGGGTTGGCCTGCCGGGACTTGATGAGATTGTCCCGCAGCCCCTGGGGGATGGCGCTGCCCGTGCCCCACCGAGACTGGCATCAGCGCCAAGTCCTCACAGGGTGCGGTGCCCCCGGCCCCAGAGCCTTCCCTCTGGTTCTCAACACCGGCTGTCACCAGACTCGCGGGCAACGTGCCTTTCTTTTCCTTTTTCGTTTTTCCGGCCCTCAGCCACGCAAAGCGGTGAAGCCCTGACATTCGCTGCCACGTGCATGGACCCTGAGAACACGATGCTCAGCGAGAGAAGTCAGACACAGAAGGACACACAGGGTGTGATCCTACTGAGGGGAAACGTCCAGAACTGGTAGATCCACAGAGTCAGAGAGTGGGTTCCTGGTTGTCAGGGGCTCGGGAGGAGAGGGAGTGATAAGTAAGGACCTGAGGGACATTTTTGGGCTGATGGAAATGTTCCAAAACAGGGCAGTAGTGATGGCTGCACAGCTCAGGAAACTGTCCCCACACGCTCAGGTGCAGCCTGTGAAAACATCGCTCTCAGGACGAAGGGCTGACCGCAGGAAGACTGAACGAGCAGTGGGTCCTGGGCCCAGACGCTCAGCTGGGGGCCCCCCCCATTGGGAAGTCACTGGGACTTGCTGAGCCTCCACCGATACTGGCAGCAGCCCCAGGGCCTCACAGGGCGCGGTGTTCCCAGCCCCAGAGCCTTCCCTCTGGTTCTCATCACTGCCTGTCACCAGACTTGCATGCAACGTGCCTTTCTTTTCTTTTGTCTTTTTTAAAGGCAACTCTTGAGTACATGTACTTAACATGCAGGGAACCAGTCCTGACTGCTTGATCTGGGGCTTCCAGCCTCCAGAGTCTCGAGGACATCCATTTCCATTGTTTACATGCCCAGTGCATGGGCTTTGATGATGGAAGCTGACACCGAGGCCGTCGCCACGTGTGGGGTGACATCAGCGGAAAAATCCCGTGGCGAGGACCTGCCTGAGGACCACGTGCGCCCGGGCCCTCCCTGGCCCCTGCCCGCAGCCCCGCGCCTGCACCCACCTGGGAGCGGAGCTGATGCATGGCTTGCCAGAACTCGTGGAAGTAGGTCTCCAGCTCATCGTGCTGCATCAGGGAGAGCAGGTCGGGCGTGGGCTTGGTGAAGTTGGTCACCATGGCCATGATGGCGATCTGGCGGTTCCCATCCTGTTGCAGGCAGCCCGGCTGCAGGCTGAAGCAGGCCACGTGCCCGGACTTCCCTTCCCTGGGGAGGGATGTGGGCTGAGGCCCAGCTTCCACAGAGGAGCTCCGGCCCATGGCGACAGGTTCCCGCACACACGCACCGAGGGTAGAGGTCCAGGTAGAACTTGCCGATGGATGACCTTGCCCGAAGCCGTATCCCGGACTGTGTAGAGCCTCACGTCTTCGTGACACACGTTGGCGCCCTCCTCCAGGTCGAAGGTCAGCCGCAGCAGCTCCTGGGAGATACCCAGCCGCCTGCGCATGACCACCTGCATGGGGAAGACTCATTGAGCAGGTACTGGTTCTCGTGGTAGCGCGTCTCCTCCCCCTGGTTCATGTAGTAGCGCAGGTCCCAGGTGTTGTTGGGCCCGTCAAAGTACAGGCCCCGCCTCTGGCACTCGGCCTTCTTTAGCTCCAGGATCACGGCCGCTCCTGCTCTCCGAGGGGCTTCAGCTTCTGGGCCAGCTCATCCGCGGTTGGAGGGGAGAGGCTCAGCTACGTTCCTGTGGCGGCCCCCCAGTCGCCCCCCACCCTGCACCACTCGAGGCAGAATGAAGGGTCCGGGAAGGCGACCCCCATGGGCTGACACAGTGGGGTCTCAGGCAGCACCACGTCCAGTTAAGGTCCGCCTGACGCCCTCCCCCTGGGACTCAGGTGGAGGTGGGTTTACCTAGGAAAGTGGCCACCACCTGGCTGGTCTTGGCCATGTTCATCTCCAGCATGGAGTTGGCATGCGTGCTGAATCCCAGCAGGCAGGACTTCTGGGCCTGCAACCTCACCAGCTCCCCGAGGATGGTGCAGTTCTCTTGGAACCCAGAGACGGCCGGCGCTAGGGACCGTGGGCCATGCCCTCCCCATGGGGCCCCGGACCATGTCTTTGTGGGCGGGCACGGCTCTCAGGTCACTGGCGGGCACAGCCAATCCCCCTCCCTCCTCCTCCTGGCCCGGATTTCTAGACACTTTTGTGCTGTCCTAACACGTGGTCTTTATTAACACAGGTCCTTTTGGAACCAGAAATGGCGTGAACCGTGATGGGCTCTAAGGCCAAGGGCAGGAAGAAATGCGGCCAGGCTCTCCAGGAGCCACCCAGGGGCCTCCCCGGGCTCAACAATACAAACTCGGCTACCGTGCAGACAGCAGCTCATCCCCACGGCGCCCGAACACCCAGCCCCTGGACGGCGAGACGCCTGTTGCTGCAGGTGGCCCATGGCTCGCTGGTGAGGCCCAGCCCCAGGCGTACGCCACCTTCTCTGGGGCAACCTCTCTGGTTCTGCGGTGGGGTTCTCCTGGGAGCCCCCAGTCACCACAGGACCAACGTGGCCTGTCTGCAGCCCAAGAAGGTGGGGACACAGGACTGTCCCCCGTGCCCCCCGCATCACCTGCGAGGCCCGGCAAGCACCAGTGGTGTCTGCGGGGAAGATGAAGGGGTCGTGCACAGACCCCATCTACCGAAGATGCTAAACGGCAGAAGCACAGACTGCAGCCACACGCAGTATGGACCAAACACAAGTGTCCTTGCAGGAACCGATGTCTGAATGTCAAGGCCGTGCCCGGGCCACAGTGAGAAGGCCCAGACCGCACGCAAGGCACAGAGAGGGGATGGGGGGAACACCTGCGAATCTGAGCTCATCAGGCATCACCCCAGAGGGAGAGGGAGAGAGCCAGAAGGAGATACGGAGGGAGAGGGAGAGAGAGGGAGGGAAAGACTTCTCTCCCTTCCCTGGGGGTTCTCTAGTGCAGGCAAGGCCAAAAACCACTGCATTTCGGAAAATGGGTCCTCGTAGAAAAGTTAAATAGTAGCTCATGGCCTTATGGACACATATTAAAATGGCCCAAAATCTTGAGAAGTCAGGGAGGGGAGCTGGCGGCTGCCTCATAAACGAGGAGAGATTGGGCGTCAGAGAAGGGGCCTGTGCAGCCCGCCGCCCAGGGCCCCGTAGACTTCATCTCCCAGCTGTGGTCCAGGGCTGGAAGTCAGCGGGGAGGTCAGGCCATCCAAGCGTCAATGTTGACTTCAGGGCTGATCTAAAAGGTGCCTGGTGTCTGTTGAAGCAGAAAAAAGAGAAAGCAGTGGGGAGAGCATGGGAGGGGGAGGGAGCCCCCCTCCTCAGCCCTTCTCCCTCTCTCCCTCCCTCCGTCTCCCTCCCTGCTTCTCACTCTCCCTCTCCCTCCTTTTCTCCCTCTGCCTCTCTCTGTCCCTTCCTCTCCCTCTCTCCCTCCCTCTCTCCCTGTCCCTCTTTCCCTGTCCTATTTTCCCTGTCCCTCTCTCCCTCTACCTCTTTCTCTCTCCCTCTCTCCCTCTCCCTCCCTCTCTCTCCTTCTCCCTCCACCTCCGTCCCTCACTGGAGAGGGACGGAGGTGGAGGGAGAAGGAGAGAGAGAGAGGGAAAGGGAGGTGGGAGAGGGAGACGGAGGTAGGAGAAGGAGAGGGAGGGGGATAGAGGGAGGCAGAGAGAGACGTCTCTCCCTCCCTCCCTCTATCCCTCTCTCTCTCCGTCTCTCCCTCTCCCTTCGTCTCTCCATCTCCTCACTCCCTCCCAGAGAGTGAGAGACAGAGGGAGAGGCAGAGATGAGGGAGAGGGAGATAGGGAGAGGTGGAGGGAAGGAAGGAGAGGGAGGGAGAGGCAGAGAGGGACGGAAACAGGGAGAGGGAGGGAAGGAGTCTTCTCTCCTTCCCTCCCTCTCCCTGTTTCCGTCCCTCTCTCCCTCTCCCTCTCTTCCTCTCCTTCCCTCCCTCTCTCTCCGTCTCTCTCCCTTCCTCCCTCTCTCCCCCCTCTCCCTCTCCCTCCATCTCTCCCTCTCTGGGAGGGAGAGAGGGAGAGGGAGGAAGGGTGATGGAGGGAGGGAGAGGGAGAGAGTGTGAGGAAGAGAGGGAGAGAAGGAGGAGAGAGGGAGAGGGAGGGAGGAAGAGACCTCCCTCCCTCTCCCTCTCTCCCTCTCCCTCTTTCCTCTCCCTCTTTCCTCTCCCTCTCCCTCTTTCCTCTCCCTCTTTCCAATCCCTCTTCCCTCTCCCTCTACTTCTTTCCTCTCCCTTTTCCCTCTCCCTCTCTCCCTCTCCCTCCCTCCCTCTCCCTCCCTCCCTCTCCCTCCCTCTCCCTCTGAGTCTCCCTCTCTCACACTCTGTCTATCCTCTCTCAGGAAGGAGTGGGAGCAGGAGGGAAGGAGAGTCAGAGAGGGAGAGGGAGAGAGAGACAGACAGACAGACAGAGACAGAGAGAGAGGAGAGGAAGCAGGGAGAAAACAGAGAAAGAACACACCATCTACATTTCTGTCAAATGACACCGGGGATCCTTACATAACCAGGAGAAAATTACAGAGAGAGGCTCTTTCTCAGCTGGAACTGGAACTGCAGACGGGGCCAAACACCACCAGGCTGGCCACACATGTCCAGCCGCTGCCCCAGTCCTGTGAGTCCAGTCAACAGGGCTCTGAATGTCTGCTCCAGGGAGCTGGGGTTCACCCTCTCACCCGGGAGGCCGGGCCAAGCCAATAGGGCCCCAGGCTGGACACATAGGGGGAAAAGCATCCCCACAGGACAGCTTGTGCGAGCAGATTCAGCTGCTAGATTCTAGAGGCCTGGGATCACCCTGTGGCCCGTGAAACCCAGGAGCCACGAGGGTCTTGCATCGTGATTCCCGTCCATTGGACTGTAAATTTTATGTGGAGAATCTTGGAAACAGTGGTAATAAGACTGAATTGGAATGAGCTTTAGGCTATTATGGACCACTCTGAAGGGTGAGGGTTGCTAAAATCCCTCCCAGCTTCACTCTTGTTGAATGTGAAGATCCCCGAGATGCAGCCGATGCTGTCCGAGAACTACATGGGAGAACGCTATGTGGCTGCCGAGTAAGAGTGCACCTGTCGAATGGGGAAAAGAGAAGTCAAAATCGTGACCGCCTCCTTCTTGGGGTCGTCGCCCTCGCGATGATTATCGGAGGAGGAGTCCTCCACCTCGCCACACATCTCCAAGACGGAGAAGCTTCTCCCTCAGCCAGAGCAGGTCCCTTTCTAGATATAGGAGAAGAGAGAGATCACTGTCTCCGGAGAGAAATCACAAGCCCTCCCAATCTTTCTCTAGGTCTCCTAGTCGATCTAGGTCAAATGAAAGGAAATAGAAGACCACTTTGCAAGAGGAGTGGTGTACAGGAAATTACTTCATTTGACAGGAGTATGTACAGAAAATTCAAGTTTTGTTTGAGACTTCCGAAGCTTGGTGCACTTTTTAAATGTTTTAGCTGTTCACATTTGTTTGTCTCTTGGGACAGTGACACATAAAGGTGTCATTCTCTATGGTTTGAAATGGGTCCTATGAGGCATGTAATATGAAGAATTGTTCCCTTACAATGTTCCCTTAAGCAAAATTGAATTTGCTTTGAATTTTTGGTCTTGCCTAGACTGATAATAAAACTCTGACTCCTGCCCAGCTAAAGTGTGATGTTTACTATTATGGAAACAACACTGGCAAACATTGAAAAGGCTTTCTGTAGCTGGGATATGGTATGCAGCTGTAGTTAAGCAAGCAGTCTTTAAAAGGTGCTGTGAACACAAGCCAGCAGGTAAAAATGAAAGCTGCACCCTTACCCTAGATTAGAGGTTTAAAAATTCCACTAGTCTTCACACCGGACAAGAGGTTGTCCAGTGACTTTAGAATCTAAGAAGTTTCAAGAAAGTTAGTTTACCTTTGATTTAGGTCATAAGTCCCCTGTGTGATTGCTGTACATGAGTACATAGCTCTTTGTAATATTACTTGGGAATTTGAGAGTATTCAAGACACCAATGTCCTGCCAGATTAAGAGTATATTGTAGAGCTGAACTTTGAGTTACTGTGCAAGTTTTTCTTCATGCTGCCGTTTGTAATATGTTTTGTGACAATCCTTGAGATTAAAGTTTTGATTCAAAAAAAAAAAAAATCTGCCTGCCAATGCAGCGGACGCAGGTTAGAGCCCTGGTCCGGGAAGATCCCACGTGCCACAGATCAACTAAGCCCATGGGCCACAACTACTGAGCCTGTGCTCTAGATCCTGGGAACCACAGCTACAGAACCCGGCACATCTAGAGCCCGTGCTCCGAAACGAAAGAAGGCACCATAATGAGAGGCATGTGCCCACAACGAAAACCAGCCCCCGCTAGCCGCAACTAGAGAAAGCCCGCATGCAGCAACGAAGACCCAACGTAGCCAAAAATTAATTAATTTTTAAAAGAACACTGCCATTGGGACGGCTGGGGGACAGCTCCACGCTCTGCTTCCCGAGGGGAGCCTGCACCCAGGGACTCAGGAGGCGCCCTTGATCCTGGCGATGTGTCCGGAGACCCCAGCGCAGGAAAAGCACACATGGCATCCATGTAGGGAGGCTGGGCCCGGGGAGCACATGGGGTCTCCCTGGTACTATTCTTGCCACTTCCCTACAGGTGTGAGGTTTTCAAAATAAAGCATTCGAGGAAGAGGGCAGAAGCTTAAAAAGCCGCCCAGGTCCCAGCCCTTCAAGACCCCACGCCGGGTCAGGTGCGGGAGGACCCTGTGAGATTAAAGAAACATCACAGAGAGCAGGGGCGGGGCGGGGTCTCGACGGACAACCCACTTCGGGGCAGAATCTCGGTAGACAGACGGCCACCTTCCCCTAGGAAGGATCCAGAACCTTGGGATCCAAACACTCTGAGCACCTCAAGAGAAGAAGGCCCTCCAGGGGGCAGGGCACACAGACGCCTCTCGACCACCCTGCAGGGCCCGCATGCACCCAGCTCCTCGCCCGTGAATGTCAGGAAGGTCACGTTCCCGTTCAGGTTCTTGTTGAAGTCGATGCACAGGAGACTCAGCTTCTTTTTTTTATTTTTTAAAAATTTTTTAAAAGTTAAAAATTTAATTTATTAATTAATTTATTTTTGGCTGCATTGGGTCTTCGTTGCTGCACAAGGGCTCTCTCTAGTTGCGGAGAGTGGGGGACACTCTTTGTTGCGGTGAGCAGGTTTCTCATTGTAGTGGCTTCTCTTGTTGCGGAGCATGGGCTCTAGGTGCACGGGCTTCAGCAGTTGTGGCAAACAGGCTCAGTAATTGTGGCTCACGGGCTCTAGAGCGCTGGATCAATAGTTGTGGTGCACGGGCTTAGATGCTCCGTGGAATGTGGGATCTTCCCGGACCAGGGCTCAAACCCATGTCTCCTGTATTGGCAGGCGGATTCTTAACCGCTGTGCTAACAGGGAAGTCCTCAGCTTTTCTTGATGCTCTTGATTTTCTGAAGGAAGAAGACGGCCGTAAAATCGGGGGGCCGGGGCACGGAGGGGGGTTCAAGGAGAAGAGGCAGATGAGGCAGATGAGAGGAGGGAGATGGGAAAGAAAGGACCTCGGGTCCTAACTGTTAGGACCCTCCTCAGGAGTTACCCCAAGGTGACAGCCTAAGCTTCAGCCGTTTCAACGGAGCTAAGTTTCTGTCCCTTCAGGGTCTATCTGGTTTGCAGAAACAGGTAGAAATGGACCAGCCTGGGGGAGGGAGCGACGTGGGGCGCAGAGGAAAGTGCCGGTTCCCCGGGGCCCTTGCTGGGCCAGCAGCAGGCGGGGCGCCTCGAGGACCTGCCCAGGCTGCGCCCCCTGCCCAGCCCAGGACTCAGCGCACCCAGCCCTGCTCCTGGGCTGAGCAGACGTGCCTGTCCGAGGACAGGAGTGGCGCTGGGGGAGCGTGCACGCCTGGCTCAGAAGCAGCCCAAGGGACGTCGGGCCTCTGTGGGCAGCAGGCGCCGTGCTGGGCACTGGCCTCCCTGCAGCCTCACGGCCCCACCGGCTACAACTGGGCAGGAGCACAGGGCGCCCTGGGAGGGCGGGGCGGCACTTAGGACCCCGCCCCACGCCAGAAGGCCGCCTCTCCTGAGCGCCCCCCTCCACGGGCATCCCCGTGGTCCTTCGGGCCAGGGGTTCTCAAGTGTCAAGGCAGTCTGTGCAGCCCCACTGTCCACACCCTCACTTCCCCCAGCCTCGAAGCTCCATGTGCCTGTCGCTCCAGAGGACTTCGGGGCCCACGTGCCCAGGCCCCACCCTGGATGCCGGAGTCCCACAGTGCTCTGAGTCCCGGTTTCCTCCACCGCAAGGCACAGCACCGGCCGAAGTGGGACAGCGTTTGTGTCGAGGAACAAGAACTGTCGCTGAGCCCTGGGTCGGTCCTGGTACCCGCGTTCACCACGTCTGTCACTTTCTGACGCAAACCAGCCAGCGCAGGGCTGCACCCCAGCCCCTTCTGTATGGGGCTCCCACACTCGGGGCCACCTTCCCCCTGCCCTCATCACCCCGGAGAGGCCCGGAGCCCCGGGGTCATTGTAGCCAATCCTGAGCCTGCTCCTTCCCGGGGACCCACACCTCAGGCTCCAGTCCCCAGCCACCCCTCCCCTCATTCCTGCCGAACCCTCGTGCTCCGGGGAGGCCCTAGATGATGAGGCGTGCCCCTGCCCAGAACCATGAGTGACAAGCTCTTTCCTCATCTGCTGGCCTCATTGTTCTCTGTCCTCCACACAAACCGACTCGGTCAGGCCTCACGACCACCTGTGAGGGGGTCCTCGGGTCACGCACGTTGCAGATGTTGAACAGGCACAATGGGGTCCAGTGACCAGCCTCTGGGGACCCAGCCAGCTGGTGACAGAGCTGGGTCTGATCCCGGCCATCAAGATGTGTTTAGCCACGGCGCCGCATGTCACGCACGAAGGTGACGAACTCGACCATGGGTGGCTCGCAGTGCCCGCCCCCCTCCCCACTCCACGGGGCTGCCTCCTGGGATGGGCCGGGCTGCCCATCGCCTGCCTGTCCAGGGGCCATGGGGACCCAGTCCTGCTGGACCAGGAGTGGGAAGAGCTGAGGGCTCTGGGGTCCATGCTGGGGGCAGAGGGTGTCAGGCAGTTGGGAGGACCTGAAGGGACAGGTCCCGGGGGTTGGGCCCACTGGGAACCCGCTCCGCCACAGGGCTCAGCCAAGAGAGGAGGGAGAGGGTGAAGGTGGACGCCATGCTCTTCAGCATCCTGTCGTCCCCAAGCATCCGTGCCCAGCAGGAGCCACGCTGTAAATTACCGGAGAAACGGTTCCGGTTTTGGCCCCTAGTCCTGGCACACAGCTCCTAAATCTAAAGCCACAGGCCGGGTTGCATCTTAGAGCCCCCCTGCCTGCCCACCTCCTGGGAGGTGAGAGGGCCAGGGGTTGCAACGTGAATCCGTTGCCCATGGCCACCGATGTAATCGTGCTCATGGAACAAAATCTCGGTAAACACGGGGTCCAGAGAGCTGCGGGGTGGGTGCCTGCAGGCGACCTGGAAGCCCTGCGCCCCGCCCCACGCATCCCCACCTCCTCCTTCCACCTGGCTGTTCCTTTATAATAGCCCGGTGCTCTAGTCCGTGAACTGGGTGCCTGTGTTCTGGGGCCCTGCGCTAGTCAATAAACGGAACTCGAGCTGGGGGCGTGGGAACTCCTGACACAGCCTGTCGGCCACAAGCGCAGAGGACGACGTGGACCTGTGGCTGGCGTGGGCCGAGCCCTGACCTGCAGGCTCTGACTCCGGGTAGATGGAATCAGAACTGAACTGCAGAAACCCAGCAGTCCCAGCGCTGCTGCTGCGGGAGCCCCACGGGCCTGGCATCGGGATGGAAACTCTGTGGGAAAGGGGGCTGAGGGTGGAGTAGGCTCGGAGGAGGGGGTCCTTCCTTGAGACCCTCCCACCAAAGCCACGGGGGACGGGGGGCCCGGATGAGGTGGGGGTGGGGCAGGACTCAGGGAGGGGCCAACGCCGCCCATGCTCTGGGGAAACCCTGTGACCCTGAGGACCGAGGGCACAGCAGGTGCAGAGGGAGCGCTGGTCCACGTGGACCTTCCCTCCTGGGGTTGAGGCGGCAGAGAAATGGGCAGAGGCCGGCACGCGGAGCTCAGGCCAGGCGCTCCCCTACTGCGAAATTTCCTAAAAAAGCAGCCATCTCAGGACTCGGCAACCGCAGTCATGGGCACTTACCCCGGGGAAATGGAGGTTGAAGTCCACATAGAAGCTGTACACAAACGCTCGCCTGACTGGGAAGAGCCCCAGACCGAAAGCCGCTGGGGGCCTTCCCAGGGCAATGGATGACAGGGGCAGTCATGTCAACGTAAGGATCCTGCTGGGACGTGGACTTGACTTTCACAAGAGGTGACATTGGTGAAAAGTGGGCAATGTAGTTTCGCTTTCTAGGAAGCTGGCCAACTCCTTTCCAGAGTGGCTGCACTGTCTTCCGCTCCCTCCAGCGACGGCTCCCCTGTTCTGTGCTGCCTCGCCAGCACTGGGCACCATCTCCATGTTCTGCTGTGAGCAGAACTTAGGTTTTCTTGTTCTAGGAGAAGCTCCAGAATGACTCGCTAAGACCATTAGCGAGTAATTATTTCCCAATGAGTGGCTATTTCCAGTTAAAACCAAAAGCCACCTAATTATTGCTTTTCCCATAAAATTAAATATGAAATCTACATTATGTAATTGTACACTTATTTCCCCCTTTGTGTATTCTAATTTCTTCCTGAGAAACCTAAGATGCCATCTTGCAGACTGCCCACAGTGGCTACGATTTGGGCAGCAGCAAAGGTCAACTTTAAACATTTTGCATCTAAAGTGGCTTTGGATACCTTTGGATAGAAAGTACAGTCTGAGCCATTTTACAAAATGTGCGGCCATCTTACAAAACAGCTTGACAGTTCCTGCAAGTGTTAAACAGAGAGTTACCCTATGACCCAGCAGTTCCAGTACTAAATATATACTTAAGAGAAATAGAAACTTAGGTCTGCACAAAAGCTTGTACGTGAATGTTCATAGAAGCATATTTCTAAAAACAAAAGGTGGAAAAATTTCAAATGTCAATCTGAGAAATGAATAAACAAAATGTGGAATATCCGTACAATAGAATAGCATTCAGCTATAAAAAGGAATGAAATATTGATCCATGTTCCAATATGGATGAACCATGAAAGCATTCTGTGAAGAAGAGCAGCCACTCTCAAAAGATCACATATTGTATGGTCCCATTTATATGAATGCCCAGAATAGCAAATCTGTAGAGACAGAAAGGAGATTAGTGGTTGCCTAGAGCTGAGAGGGTTGAGAGAATGAAAAAAAACATTGTTATTGTGTAATGGGTTTCTTTGTGGGGGGACAGAAATCTAAAATTGGATGGTTGTGATGGTTACACACGTCTTTTAGTGGTTACACTAAGAACCACTGAATTGTATACATTAAAGGGTTAAATTATGGTATGTAAATTACATCCCAATAAAGCTGTTAAAATTATAATTTTATATTTATAGATTTGAAAATTCATCCAAAATTACAAATTCTTAAAACATGCAACCTAACAAGACTAACCCAAGAAAAGAAATATCTAAACAATCTATATCTACTCAAAAAGTTGTTTGTATAATTAAGTACCTTTACAGAAAATGATTTCCAGAGATAAATGGCTTTCCAAGTAAATTCTTCCAAATATTTAGGGAAGAAAGATTGGTAATCTTACATAAAACCCTTCCAGGAAACAGAAAATAATATATTGCTCAAAATTTTTATAAGCCCAACATAAGCTTCAGATCAAAAGTAAAAAGAATACTACAAGAATAGAATCATAGGCCAGTTTCTCTTTTGAATATGCATGCAAAATTTGTAAATAAAAGCACAAACTGTATCCATGGTATGTAAAACAGTAATATATCACAATCAAAGTGGCTTTATTCTAGTAATGCAAGGTTGGTTTAATGTTCCCACATGAAACTGTTTCCAGGAATGAATCAGAGTGGGGAAAAAAAGTCATTTAAAAAAGAAGTCTTGGTAATTCCCTGGTGGTCCAGTGGTTAGGACTTGGCGCTTTCACTGCTAGGGGCCTGGGGTTCAATCCCTGGTCAGAGAACTAAGATCCTGAAAGCCATGAGGCAGGGCCCCCCCCCCAAAAAAAGAAAAAATGAAGTCTTAACCAGGAGAAGCACAAGAGTGAATAAACATAACAGATAACGCCTTATGAAAAGTTGGTGAAGATTATGGAATATTCTAAACTTTTAAAATAAATAGAAATTGCTAAAGATTTAAGAGGATGTGACAAATGTTGTACATAGGCAAAAAATAAAATAAAATAAAATAAAATACTCAAATGATGGGAGCCCAAAAATCCAGATGCCCAAGTCCCATCTCTGAAAATCCTCATTCAATGGGTTCTGGTTTTCCTCTATGTTTAAAAACCTACAGGTGATTCTGACACGATTCATAGACACAATGTAAAGCTTCTGCTTTACAGGAAATAATACCAGATTATTTTGTTATTTTATAGTTATATTAACAGGCTGTACTATTGATGGATAAGTCTGATGTCAAAATGCACTCCCCACTAGGGTTAAAAAAGGAACTAGTACTCTCTACTGCTACTTGGTGGCAGCAAGCATATATTGCAATGACAATTATTGTAGGAAGCCAAATCAATGGAACATTTTAGAATTGGAAGACTACATAGAGGTCACCTAGTCAAACTTACAAGTATTATAGTTGTGAAAACTAAGGCCCATATAAATGAAATGATTTATCTCCAAAGTGGGTTAGTGAAAGAGTACAAAATAAAAAATATCTCTGAACTTTTAATTTAGTGCTATTTTTATTAATCTCAATATTAGCTCAAACTTCAGTGTGACAGATTTGGGATTGAATTCTTGCTTGAATTTAGTGGGTGCGTGCCTTTTAGTAAGTTACTAAAACACTTTTAACTTCGCTTTTCACATACGTAAAATGGTGAGCCTTGACTGATATAGAGTATGAGATAACCTAGCACTGTTTTTAACACAAACAAGTACATAAAAGTTTTTGCCTCTCATCCCTCTTAAACAACCTCTGTCCTCTTAACAATAAAAGTGTCTTTCAGTTAGCAAAGCACCCCAGATCTGGCCACATTCTGGCAAGAGATATAGGATTCCTTTTCTTACTGAGGGTTCTTTATACCTGATATTTGAACTGCACTGAAACATGAACATCTCTGGTTTATACTGTATTAATGGATTTGATAGATGAATTTTAAAAAAATAATATGCAGGAATTAAGCTGCATTACTCTCAATAAATATAATTCGATAGGGGTGGCTGAATGATAAACAATGTTTGGACAGGGATCCATATTGGATATGAACAACCTGTACTACCATTCGTCTATTAAGAATAAATAAAATCCTTTAAAAATCTGTTTTAAAGGGCAGTTAGTTTCTTCTGCCTCATTTACTTTACCTGCAAGAAAAAGACAATCTCCTGAATCCTTGATTAAAAGGCTTTTAATATAAAGCAAATAATTTTTTGCAACATTTCCCAAACTTTTCATTACCAAATTAGCTGAGGCTTCCCAACTATTATCATTTCACAACAACATATCCATTTTCACCTTCTTTAAATGAATTGGCCTAATAGATGTGCCATTAAAACAGAACTTCACCCTCAAAATATTTTAAAGTTTGTATTCAAACAGAATGAAGAAAACAGGATCAGGGAATTCAGCCATAAAAGTGAATGGATTACTGATACATGCTACATCATGGATGCAACTAAGTGAAAGAAATCAGGCACGAAAGGCCACATATTGTATGGTTCCATTTCTACGAAATGTCCAGCAGTGGCAAATCCATACACATGGAAGATATTATACACTAGTGGTTGCCAGGGGTTTGGAAGAGAGGGAAATAGGGAATGACTGCTTTAAAAGGGTGTACGTTTCCTCTTGGGGTGATGAAAATATTTTGCAACTAGGCAGTGGTGACAGTTGCACAGCGTTGTGACAGTACTAAATTCCACTGAACTGTACAGTGAATTGTAAAATGATCAAAATGGTGAATTTTGTATTATGTTCATTTTACTACAATAAAAAGGAGAAAGAAATAGGGAAAGACTTTGAGTTTGGGAAAGTAAGGGGAACTGGTCAAGAAAAAGACAGCTCTACTATTCAGTTTTCTCTCAGCTCTCCCAGTGCATTAATCGTCAGCAAAAAGTAGCCTGAACTTGTAGATGACATTCAACAGAGTCCAGGGAAAAGTAAATAAAATAAAACCCAACTATTCTGATTTAGCGCATCTATGACAGGTTAACTTCCTGCTCAGCCACATGGACATTCATGAGGACGTTTCACGTTAGGTGTCCTCTACTCCAGTACTTTACTCACAGCTCATTCACACATGTATTCAACAGCATTTCTTCATTTAATGGACTCTGCCGTGCTGGTTGTGATCAGTCTCACGAAAAGGAAAGGAGGAAAAAGCCTCCACACTGGCTTGGTGGTCTTGGGATGAAATGGATGCAGAAGACAGCTTGATTGTCCAACTGGAAACTTTTATTTTCCTTTTCCTCTTCTTTTTATCTTTCCTATCAGGTCTTCTGTCCAGTTCCCACTGCCTTCTTTCAAACAGGAAAGACACTGATTAACTGCTGGATTTTTTTTTTTTGTTAAAACAACTATTGTCTTAGATTTCTTGTTCGCTGAATGTTATTGTTTTTACTGCCAAATGAGCTTCGATGGTTGATGTAGGGGGTCTCTTGGGAACTTAACTTTTTCAAGTTGAAGTGGAAAAGCTTTTTTGTTTGAATTGGCTTTTACTGGGTGCTTCAAGATTTGCTCTTAGCTCTTTGATGGGGGACTGAATAGCACTATGTTTCCTTTGAGGTCCCAGCAAATAAAGGATCCCATGTCCTCCTGGGCACTTTATCGTGATTTTGCTGTGTGTGCTCTCTAATAGCCAGATGCAGATTCCAGGAAAATGACATATAAATGAATATAAATAATCTAATATTTTTAGAATTTACTTTGGCCATACTCCTGGTCTCATTCTACTTCCTGTAGCAGATGGCTTTAAAGAGCATAAACTATGTATATATTAAATATAATATACATATACCAATATTAAATATTATATTGGTGTATAAATGTAATATATTACTGTTTATATGAATGTATAACAATTATGTATTATATTAACTTGTATTTTTGCATAGCATATATTGTACACAAACTATATGACTAATGCAATGTATTTATATGTTTAATATGTTCACAGTATTAATAGATATATCATGTAATATTGATTATAAAACAATTATATCATAATATAGAAATATATAATTATATTATATACTATAATTATATAATATATAGAAATATATTATATATATTATTATTATTATCTGATATAATACATTATATTTAATGTATTTAATGTGTTCTATATAACACAATACATAATGTATTATTATAAGACAAGTATAGTATATAATATAAAGTATAGTATATATAGCATATATAGTATATATAGTATATAAGTATATAGTATATAAGTATAGTATATAATATAAATTTAATACTTATATAAAAGTATATATATTTTAATTATACATTACACATACAAGTATGTATAACTATTTATGATTTTATTTACGTAAGAATCTGTTCATAACAGTTGCTGTAAAAATATGCAATATTTTAAATCAAACGGGCCATAATCTCACTACCTACACATAACTACTTTTAAAATCTTGAACCCTGTCTAAATCATGCTTACATATCTCTCAACCTGTTTTTCTACACATGCACATTTATACACAATATACATGTATACTACCAGTTTTCAGTTCAATGTATATAAATATATTATACATATGATTATATTCCTGTGTATATATACAAATATAAATCAAAAGTATATGTATAGGTATGTATTTCACATATTTATATAAATATATCATATAAATAATGTATGTGTATGTAAATACATGATTATATACATACATACACAGAAATATACTTATTTAAACAAAAGAGACCTAAATAAACATAGTTCTCGAAGAATAAAACTAGTTATGTCTGGCTTCCTTGGTGGTGTAGTGGTTGAGAATCCGCCTGCCAATGCAGGGGACATGGGTTCGAGCTCTGGTCTGGGAAGATCCCACATGCCGTGGAGAAACTGGGCCTGTGCGCCACAACTACTGAGCCTGCGCTCTACAGCCCGTGAGCCACAACTCCGGATGCCCGCGTGCCTAGAGCCCATGCTCCGCAACAAGAGAAGCCACTGCAATGAGAAGCCCACGCACCACAAGAAGAGTAGCCCCCGCTCGCCGCAACTAGAGAAAGCACGCACGCAGCAAGGAAGACCTAACGCAGCCAAAAATAAATTAAATAAATTAATTTTAAAAAATCTTATTAAAAACTTATTAAAGAGTCTGCTAGATGGCATCTTAGGTTTCTGAGGAGGAAATTAGAATACACAAAGGGGGAAATAACTGTATAATTACATAATGTAGATTTTATATTTAAATTTATGGGAAAAGCAATAATTAGGTGGCTTTTGGTTTTAAATGGAAATAGCCACTTGTTGGGAAATAATTACTCTAATTTCAATTCATTTTACTTTGGATCATTCTGTGATGAAAGCAGGTATCAAAATGTCTCCAGAATGGAAGGAGTGCCAAGTCAGAGGTATATAACATGTTTTAGTTCTCTCTGAACAATTTCTCTTTAATGGCTGTTTTTCTTTCTTTCTTAAAAGGAAATTATTAAGGTACTTTCTGCCATCTTAAAACTAAGTTTTTAGTCAAATGAAATGGCTTTTCAGTTTTTGAAAATGTTGTTTGATGCTTTAATTTAGGTTCCCAGAAATGCAGATTGAAAACCTTCTATTAAATTAAAATATCTTAATTTCCAATTAAGATCAAACCCTCCTAAATTACCTGTAACTTAAATGGTATATTTATCATTTCTCTGTCAGTACCAGTGGATAACTTCTCCATCGGTGAAGCAACAATCCAAAACTGCTAGACAGAAAAAGAGAACTATAATTTTGGGAAGTGGTCAAAAAGGAAAAGTTACTATTAGAATTGGTAACTCGTGTTTTTAATGCTACTAGAACTTATACCCCTTATGTTTTCCCGTGTGCTAAAATTAAAACAGCCAATATTAACCACATGCATATTAGGAGGCTATAATTATTTTGATACTTATGAGAATTTATAGAATATAGATATAATAAATGAATTTAAAGAGATGTTAATATTAAGGAACACTATTGTTTGGATTTCATATAAACTTCGTTATTTTGAAAATATTTCCTGGTTGATGATTACTTCTAATACTTTGCAATTGAAATTTGAGGGGCATTTTGATGATAATTTTAGTAGTGGCGTTTTTGAGGAATGATTTTTTTTTAGTGCAGAATTATCTTTTGTGCTATAAGAAACAAAATTTCTTCCCAGTTCCAACCTTCCCATTGTTCCCTGCTTCTTTTCTTGGAAATTCTTACCTAAAATTTTGAATGAGGTAATATCTTGTTTCTCTCAATGATAAAAAAACTTGAAATATGTATTACTTCTACAGACAAGTTTATTGACCTAGATTGAACATTTTAGAAAAACATTTTCTAAATGTTTACTGTAATGTATATTTAATTTTCCCATTGGTAGTTAACCCTGGATTTTACAACTAAGCCTATAATTTTGCTACCAAATGTAATAAAAAGCTTTTTTTTTTTACTTTATTTATTTATTTATTTATTTATTTATTTATTTATTTATGGCTGTGTTGGGTCTTCGTTTCTGTGCGAGGGCTTTCTCTAGTTGCGGCAAGTGGGGGCTACTCTTCATCGCGGTGCGCGGGCCTCTCACTATCGTGGCCTCTCTCGTTGCGGAGCACAGGCTCCAGGCACGCAGGCTCAGCAATTGTGGCTCACGGGCCTAGTCGCTCTGCGGCATGTGGGATCCTCCCAGACCAGGGCTCAAACCCGTGTCCCCTGCGCTGGCAGGCAGACTCTCAACCACTGCGCCACCAGGGAAGCCCTAAAAAGCTTTTAAAACCAGTTAACAATGGTGCATTATAAGTTTCACATTCTCCTGAATATATAAATTTGCTATAATTCACTTCTACTGATAACGTTTGTATTATTTTTAAGAGACCTTAACTTTTATTTTCTGGAACATATTATCGTTAGTCACTAATAGTCTTTTTTTTTTGGTGATAAAAATGAATAGCAGGAGCAGAGTTTGTTAAACCAAATCTAATATGAAACTGACTCTTTCTTGGGAGTAAATTTGAATTTTGAAACAGTAAAACAATAAGGTTTAATATAAAGCAAAATAAATTTTTTATGTTTATTATCTGCCAATTTCCCAGAAAAAGTTTTTTGGTGACTTTAGTTATATACCAGAAACATTAAAATCACCAATGGACAACACATCTTTTATTCGGGTACCCTCTGAAAGTTTTAAAAATTTGTTGACAATATCACTGAACTGACCACTTTAAAATGGTTAAAATGATACATTTTCTGTTGTGTGTATTTTACCACAATTTTAAAAAAATGTGTTGTTTGAAGATTTTTAGGTTTTATCAAGGTTTTGTATTAGCATAACAATGAAAAATTTAAGAGACCACCTCTAATCTCATTATCCTATCAAGCAATATTTACGTTTTTATTTTCTCTTCCTGTTGTCTATAAACATAATTCCACATAGCTTCAATATAATTTGCCATTCTTATCTTTTCATACTAAATTTAAATTTTATGATTCATAGTTATACTTTTTAACATTGTATTCACAAGGTTTCATTGAGTTGGTCAATTTTTTAAATTGGTGAAAAATTGGAAATAACCTAAAATAAAGTATTGTAAACATCTTCATAAATACAGCCTTTTTTTTTCTACTTAAAGATGTGTGTTTTTGATTCTTCATTAATCAACTTGCTTGGACAATAACATATTAAATAGAAGTTGTTAAGAGTGTTTATGAAGTCAAAAAAAAGCTTATGATTTGTCTGCCAATTGTTATTTGAAGACTGATATTTTAATAATCAAAAAGTACATTCAGAGAAGTTAAGATTTGTGATATCACACTAATTACATATTATTATTAAAAATTTGTATCATATGTAAAGCATTCTTAAAATAGCTTAGTTGACTTTTGCTATAATATTAGAAATGGAAATATATATAAATAAAACATGTATATGTAAAACATATTAGGAATTCTATAATATTAGTACCTGGTGGTATATAATAGGGCATCATGGAATGAGAATAAAATAATTAAAATATATTTTTTTTATTTAGCATGTTTAAACAAAGTGGAAATGTAACTGAAGTATGCAAGCTCATTGAGCTATTTTAAGAGTAATTTTATTTCTTGGGCTTTTTTTCGTATTTGCCTCGGTTATTTGGAGACATAGAGGTAAGCCAAATCAATGACTGGGTATATAGTTAGATCCAGGTAGGTACAGGGGTGAAATAATGGTGTGAATTGTGTCACATTTATATTGTAACTGTGTATGCTTAAAAAAAGATGTGAACTTTTATTAGAAATTTCTTTTATCTCCTAACAAGAAAAGTGTAATTAAAAATTTTTTAATTACAAATATATTTGCATTAGTTTCTGAAAGCAAAGGAAGGGTATACACATACAAACCACATGCATACAAACATTTCTTTTGAGGGTAATTAAGTTAAAAAACAAAATAAAAAAGCACAGAATGAACTCAGCTCCTATATATTTTTAAGAGGCATGTAAATCACACAGGATCATGTGGTGATTATCAGTAAGCTACACTCTAAGAAATATTTGTCCTATATTACCACATACACTCTATTTTACACTCTATCCTAATGCTGCTAAAATATAGTAGAAAGCAGCAGCATAGCACATGGAGATCAGCTCGGTGCTTTGCGATGACCTAGAGGGGTGGGATAGGGAGGGTGGGACGGAGGCTCTTGTGCACTGTTGTGCACTGTTGGTGGGCATGTAAATTGGTGCAGCCAGTACGGAAAACAGTATGGAGATTCTTCCAAAAATTAAAAACAGAACTACCATATGATCCAGCAATTCCACAGCTGGGTATTTACATGAAGAAAAGGAAAACACTAATTCAAAAAGATATATGTACCCTTATGTTCATTGCAGCATTATTTGCAAGAACCAAGATATGGAAGCAACCTAAGTTGCTTCATCGATAGATGAATGGATAAAGAAGATGTGTCATACAAACACACACACACACATATACACACAGATACACACACACACACACACACATATATAATGGAATATTATTCAGCCATTTTTAAAACAAGGAAATCTTGCCATTTGCCACGACATGGATGGACCTTGAAGGCATTATGCTAAGTGAAGTACGTTAGAGGAAACCAATACTGTACGATCTCACTTATATGTGGACTCTTAAAAAATAAAGGAAAACATCTTGCTCATAAGTACAGAGAACAGATTAGTGGTTGCCAGGGGCCAGGGGTTGGGGTTTGGGTAAAAATGGGTGAAGTGGGCAAAAAGGTAAACCTTCCTGTTATAAAAGCAGTCATGGGAACGTCACGTACAGCATGGTGACTCCAGTTAATAATAAAGGGTTTGAATCTCAACTTTCACACTCAGTACCTCGGGACTGACCTGGGATAGGTGAGTGCCTTCTCCACACCTCAGATTCCTTCTCTGTGAACAGGAGCACAATCTGCTCGGGGTGTTAGCACAATCAGAAAGCACCAGAAAGCGCTTGGTACCTATCAGGCCCTCGCAGTGTGCAGTGGGGCTGAGTGGGGAGGATCGCGGCTCCGAATCCACAGCCTTCCTTCCCGACCCTGGGAAGGGACCACAGCCCCCCAGCTTCACCTGCAGCCCCGCAGGGCCGCCCCGGGAAGTGCTCAGTAAACGGAGGAGCACAGAGCCTGGAGCCTGGGTTCACTTTTCTCTCAGAACAAACGAAACTTGGCTGTAACAGGAACATTTTCCAGTTCTCTCTGTTTCTTTTTATTATTAATTAGCTTCAATCACTTCAGCTTTCCAAGCCAGTCCAGGAGTTGGCCTCTAGATGTGCTCAGGGGCTGCAGCGGCGGGGCCAGGTGAGGTGACTACTGTCCTCTCCAGGCGCTCGGGCGCGTGGGGGCGCAGGTGAGCCGCGGGCAGAGGTGCTCTGCTCTGCCTTCCCAGGCCAGCCCCTCCGCTGCATGTCCCTGGCCCTGTCTTCCAGGACCTCACAAGTGTGCTTTTTGACCCCGAGTGGAGGGCCGCCTGTGGCGATGGCCCAAGGTGGGGTATCCCACCCTCCAGAGCCCCATGGACCCCTCCAAAGAGCATGGCACCCTATGGCCATCAGACACACCAGGCGAATCTGGGCTTTAGAAAGCCACTGCCCACTCTCCCTGCAAGGGACCTCCTACTTTAAGCATCACAAAACGGGGACACCCCAGCTAGGAGACTTGTTCCCAGGCCCTTTTCCTTTCTCACCTGTCCCCTTGTTCCCACACCTCCTTTGAGTCTTTTCCTGTGATCAGCTTCTGCTTCCTGGAGCTCTGGCCCCCGCCTGCCCACCTCCTCACCTGCCTTATGTTCTCCAAAGTTCTTCTGGCATTGGGGCCTGTGGGTTTCCCTTTATTTTCCCTTTATGTGGATCTTTCCCTTGGAGCAGAGCCCGATCCTGCCAGGGCAGGGTTTCTTTCTGTCTGCCTGTCACCCTGTGCCTGGAGCAGCACCTGGCATGCAGTAGGCGCTCAGTGAATACTTGTCAGATGCACCAGCATGCCAGGTGGGGGGTGGCTGGAGCCAGTTGTTGGCTGCCACTGGCCAGTCCCGGCACGCTGCTGTGCCCTCCACTGTGGCAGGGCTTGTTCTCGTGGGGGCACTGGTAACCTCAGCCCACGGCAGCTCCAGTTCAGGCCTTTTGCCTACCCAGCAGCTTCTAAGTCAGGTGCTTGCTTGGGAGATGTTCTCAGCTGTCCATCCTGCCTTTGCAGGGCCGGCTCCCTGCTTCTCCCACACAGTCATTAAGTGCAGCTGGAGGTCGGACCCCCCTCCCACCTCTGGGCTGGAGGTGTCACAGGTGAGCGTCTGGTCCACCCTTCTGGCTGGGGCCCCTGTTACCTGGGTGTCTGGGCACAGAGGCAGGCCGGGCCTGGGCAGGCTGGCCCAGGGAGCTCAGTGGGCGTGCCCTGCGTGGTCTGGCCATGCTGTGTGAGGCTTCCTTGGTGGGTGGGACAGGAGACCACTGCAGTGCCTTGTGCTGCGGTCCCTTGAGGACTGATGACGGAGTATAAGCTCGTGGTGGGTGCCAGAGGTGCGGGGAAGAGTGCCCTGACCATCCAGCTCATCCAGAACCACTTTGTGGATGAGTACCATCCCACCATAGAGGTAAGCCGGCCCGGCTTCCGTCCACAGTCCAGCTCCTGACACGGGCTTGTCTCCCACCCGCTCTGCAGGAGGGGTCTCCTTGTCATTGGTCCTGGGGGGCACGAGAGGAGCGAGGGAGGGTCCCATCCATGGAGGACCGGCTGTTTCTAAGCAGTGTTCTCCCCAGGACTCCCACCGGAAGCAAGTGGTCATCGATGGGGAGATGTGCCTGCCAGGCATCCTGGACACAGTGGGCCGGGAGGAGTAGAGCAACATGCGGACCCAGCACATGCGCACCCAGGAGGGCTTCCTCTGTTTGCCATCAACCACGCCAAGTACTTCAAGGGCAAAATCCTTCGAGGACATCCACTAGTACAGGTGAGCTGCCCGGCAACACTCGGGGGCCTCCCATCCGCTCTCTGCATGTCCTGGGTGCAGCCGAGCCCGCAGCCCACCGGCCGGCTCAGGCCTTCCCCCTTGCAGGGAGCAGATCGAGTGGGTGAAGGAATCGGACGACATGCCCAGGGTGCTGGTGGGGAACAAGTGAGACCTGGCCACGTGTACTGTGGAGTGTCGGCAGACCCAGGACCTGGCCCGCAGCTATGGCATCCCCTACGTGGAGACTTCAGCCAAGAAGTGCCAGGTGAGCAGGAGCTACACCCCGCCCCGCCCAGGAGCAGCTCCCACTGCCCCCTCTCCCTTGACGCAGGGCAGCCTCTCTGGCTCTGGCTACAGCTCCAGGACCCTCTGGGACCCTCTGGGACCCCCATGACCAGCAGCCTCTTGCGCTAAGTCTTCCCTGACGTCAGGGCAGTGAGGCAGGCCAGGGTCCGAGTCAGGGCTGACACAGCTCCCGGGGGATGTGGAGGTCCCCGGAGAGAGCTGACCTGACCAGGCTGGACCGGTGACCCTGGGGCCCCGGGGCCTCTACCCCCAGAGCAGCAAGTGGTCCCAATCAGCCCAACCCCCCAGGAGGTCATGGGGGAGTTGCTGAGGTCAGGCTCCCCACAGAGTGGGCCTGGAGCTCAAGACAAGCAGGTCCCAGCTCCCCATTCGCGGGCCAGGGTGGGGAAGGGGTTGGGGTTCCAGGTGAGGCCAAGGCTGTGGCCCCCCAATGAGCCGGCCCCGTCTTCCCAGGGCGTTGAGGATGCCTTCTCCAAGCTGGTGCGCAAGAGCCGGCAGCACAAGGCGAGCAAGCTGAGCTGGCCCGCCCGCCCGAGGGGGCGGCCTGGGCTGCCTGAGCTGCAGGTGCCTGCTCTCCTGACTGAGGCACAGGCGACAGGCATGGAAGAGGCACAAGCAGGGAAGATGCAGGGAAGGAAGTGCCGCCGCTGGAGCCCGGCCAGCCCAGGTAGGTGGACAGGGGGACCATAAGTCTGCCGGGACGCTCTGCACAGACTGTCGTGAACTGATGTCACTGGCCCCCCAGCTATCTCTCTCTTCAGCCCCATACTGGTCCACTGGGCACATGCTGGTCACTGTAAATTACTTGATGGGCTTGACCCTGGTGTTTGGCTGAGTCCGGGAGGCTGTTGTGCATGTGGCCCCCCAGGAGGCATGCGGGAACCTCAGCTTCGTCCAGCTGGCGGCCCCTCTGCCTCTGGGGGCCCCGGGGGCGTCCTGCAGAGACCTCTGGGTGCTGCAAGAACGGGCCGGTCTAGCACTTAACACACGAAACTTTATTCACCTTCAACCAGCAAAGAGGGAAACTGAGACAAAGGCTGTCCCTTCCCCTGGGAGGGAGGCTTTCATAGGGAAGGGCTCGGGGGCAGGGAGCTCATTTGGACTCCAGGTGGGGTCGTATCTCCTGAGTTTTGGGGACCCTGAAAGGCAGTAACTGACTTTGGCAAAGGCAAGGGTGCAGCCTGTTGGGCCCAGCCCACCCAGAAGCGCCCCCTGCTGTGCCTTGCGGGGGGGGGGGGCCCAGGTGGCTGTGTGGGCTCTGGTATCAGGCCAGCCCTGCCTCCTTATGTGTATGGGGGTGCGGTCGGCCCACCTGCCCCTGCCACCCTTCAGTGGAGGTGGCCTGTGGCTCCCAGAGCCACCTCAGGTCACTGAAGTGTCTTTGTGGGGAACGTCCAGGCTCCAGCTGGCCACATGCGGCTCTGAGAGGGCCCGCCTGGCCTTAGGCCAGAATTCTGGACTGGCCAGGGCGGCCCCTTTAGTCATCATCCTGGCTGGGGGTGTGCTTATGGTGCGCCTGCACCCCCGGGGCCCAAATTCAGGCCAGGCCAAGCCTTTCTGGGTCAGGGACTTGTGCTGTGCAAGGGGGGCACCGTCCTCCAGGAAGGCCAGCATGAAGCACCAGGGCGTGTCGCTGGATTCCCGGGGCCTCGGGGTCACTGTGCTCACAGTCACCTTGTCTTCTGGAGGCCCCTGCGTGTCCAGCTTCTCTGAGGACACAAATGTCAGGGGGTTGTAGGCACGTGTGTGGCCTTGGGGCAGCTCTTGGGGCGCTGTCCCGGCTCCATTGTGGCCGTGCTGGTCACTGGCCCGGGAGGGGTGCTGGCTGCAGTTGCCACAGGGCAGGAGGAGCGTCCTGGGCCTGGCGGTGCTGTCTTCAGCAGGCTGGGCAGAGCCGGTGGCAGGGGTCTCAGTGGGGTTGCAGGGCCAGGCCTGTCGTGCGGCCCTGGGGGTGGCCTGGCCAGGTGCTGCAGGGGAAGGGACCCAGCCTTCCAGCTCAGAGTTGATGTCCGGGTGCCAAGTGCCTGTGGCCTCATGGTTCACTGGAAGGTTTGGGAGGGAGTTCCATCGCCGTGGCCACAGCCAATCCTGAGGGCTGTCCTGGGCTGTGGGCAGGCAGGCCAGACGTGGAGCCTCCGGGGCCCCCAGAAGGAGGCCTGCGGCTGTGGTCCCCTCATGCTGCTGCTCTGTGGCCTTCATGATGGCCGGGCTGGGCGAGGGTCCGGGCGGCTTGTGCTGGGCAGGTGGGCCAGGGAGCCTCTTGATGCTGGGAGGGGTAGTGAGAGGCCTGGGGGCCGGGGCTGGTCTCTCCAGGCCCAGGGGCCTCGTGGGGAACTCCTTAGGTCTTCCTGGAAATGAACAGACTAGGTCAGGTTTTCTACCAGGCCCTTCGGCCTGCGCAGGGTGGGCCCGTGTGGTCCTGTGTGGCCGCCCCGGCCGAACACTGAGAACAGCCCTCTCGGCTGCTGGCCTCTGGCATCTGTGGTGGCTGCCTGATGCCCAGCCCTGCCCTGGTCGGCTGAGTCTTAGAGCAGAAGAGCAGATGGATGGGGGTGAGGAAGAAGGCCTAGGGCTTGCCCCGCTGCTCAGTGCCCCAGAGGGTGACTCGGGAGGAGACTGCAGCTGAGCCCACCCGGTGGCAGCAGGTCACACTGCATCCTGCGCAGCTCGGCCATCGAGGCCTGCAGCTGCCTGAGCACCGCGTCGTCCTCCAGGGCCCATGCCCGGGACAGCGTGTCCTGCAGGAATTCCCGCAGGCCTTCCAGGGGCAGCTTCCGGAGGCGTTCTAAGGGTGGGGATGTGGTCAGGCCAGCAGAGGCCCCACTGGCAAGCCCAGCCCCCCACCCTGGGGTGCCTCCCGTGGGCGGCGGCTGTGCTCCTCTGGGCACCGCACCTGGGGGTCTGCTGTGCCGGGACAGCCATGGGCAGGGTCACGGCAAAGGGCGCTCTCCAGAGGGCACCCTGCTCGACTTGCATGCTGGCCGGCCCTCCATCCTCCGTGGCCTGTGCTCTTCACGCTCGGGCCCACTTACTTTTGTGCACCTTGAGGACCGTGTACGCCATGGCCGTGAGCACACGCTCACCCTCCAGGATGTAGGTGTCCCAGAGCTTCAGGGTGAGTGAAAAGGGGTTCTGTGGGACAGGAGGGGCAGCTTGAGCAGGGTGCAGCGGGGTCCCAGCACAGGGTGAGAACCCCGCATCTGCCTCTGGTCCCTGTAGTCCCCCTGGGCTGCATCAGACAAGGTGTTGCCGCTCCTCATCTGGGTGGGCTCATCCCGGTGGGGTCATGGCTCCTGCACAAAGGTGCTCCAGCCAGGCCACTCAGGGTCCTAAGGGCCGGGTCAGCACCACCGCTAACCTGGGTGGGGGGCAACAGAGCCTGTCCCATGCTTGGTGGGGGCACCGCAGCAGAGCACAACACTGGCTGGCGCCAACCTGGGGTGACCCAGCCTTCCTGATGGAACCACGGCAGAAACGGCTGGGACCCAGGACGTTGCGATGCCCGCACCCACCAGGAGGCCTCTGGGCTCCCCCTTGAACGCCACTCAGGAGGGGTCTGGCATGTCCAGGGGTGGGGCTGGGCCCTCCCCAGGCATCAGGAGTCGGGGTAGCAGGGGGCACCTCGGGGACCCGGCCTCCCTGGGCAGCCTTACCTGGCCGATGAAGCACTGAAGGAACCACTTGGTGGTGTAAATCCCCGCGGACATCTGCTCCTCGTCCTCACGGAGGGCACGGGGGCTCAGGGCCCGCCTGCTTGGCTGGCATCCTCCCTATTTCAGGGCCCTGTGCAGCTGCCCCCCCAGGGGCCGGGGGGACGTGCCACCCATGGGCCTGCTCAGCCCGAGCTCGCCCCTGGCCCCCAGGAGAAGGAGAATGAAGCCTGTGGGAGGGCCAGGCCCCTGCAGTGGCCGTGGACAGCGCCTCTGTGGTGGAGGGAGGACATACTCCTGACCAGGTGTCGCTTCAGCTGGGGGAGGGTGCTGCCGCGAACGTGCTCGTGATGGGCCTGGAATCTCAGCAGTTTCAGGAACCCTGGAATGAAGAAGCCTGAGGAGCTCCAGGACCCCCACCAGTCAGAGCCGTGCCCGGGGGGGGGGTCGAGTACCGCAGGTGCCCCTGGTTGGCACCCCAGCGTGTGGGGCCCTCTGGAGCCCTGGCTGCACGTGCTCTTCCCGAGCAGGACAGCCTGTGCGGCCAGGGTGGTCAGGGCAGGGGCCCCGCTCCCAAAGGCTCAGCTTGGATGGGGCCCTGGGCTGAGGGGTGGGCTGGCGTCCGGTCCCAGCACACCCCGTGCCCACAGTGGCCGCAGTGGGGAGGGGGCTCCGGTACCGAGGGGCAGGGAGTGCAGCTCACGGTGGGGGGGTGACTGGGCTGTGCTTGGTCGTCTCCTGGGCTGGGCAGCCAGGCTGGGGGCACAGGAGCTGGTGCACCTGCCGGGGCTTCATCTGAACTGTGGGATCGGAGGGTGCTGGAGGGAAGGGGGTCCGGGCATGAGGCAGAAGGACCAGCAGGGAAGGGAGAGTTGTCTGGACGAGGCCGGGATCGAAGGCCGTGGCTCCAGGACCCACAGGGCAGTGTGGGGAGCCCGTGCCCTTCGCTGATGGGGAGATGGACTGGGCTGGGGTACCACCAGCCCCACTGCCAGGAGAACTCTGCATGGAGACCCCTGGCCCTGAGGCACACCCAGCGGTCCATGGCAGGCACATACCATGCATGGCGTGCTTCTCGTCAGTCGTCAGCCAGACCAGTGCCCAGAAGGCATCCTCCTCACTCAGAAACATCAGAAGGACGGCCACAACCTGGCTCATGCCCCGGCAGTAGCCCACCTCCTGCAAGACCCAGACGTGCATGGAGGACCCACCCGGAGGCCTCCTCTGCCCCCTCCCCACTCTACCACCTCAGCTCCTGATGGGCTCTCTCCTGGCCAAGCTCACACCGCTCTGGAGGGGCCACCTGAGATGCCCTCCGGGCCGGGAGAACCCCTATAGCAGCTCAGGCGCCAGCACCACGGCAGCCCCGTGCCTGAGGCTCTGGGCGCCATTCTGAGGTCCTCTTTCTCAGCCAAGGCGTGAAGGGCGATGGGGCCCAGCACAGCGTGGAGGTCCTGCCATGAAGGCAGGCTGGGACCCTGACTGTGGCCCGTGCCGGCCTGGAGGGCACATGGCCAGGGGGCTGGCCCAAGACCCCACTGTGGGTAGCCTGTGGGGTCTTCTCAGCTGATATTCCTCAAGGGGATGTTCTGGAAAGAGCAGATGGGGTGGGGGCTCCCTCCCTTGGGGCCCCACAGGCATCTGGGTTACTGGGAACGTCCATCCCTGCTAAGTTTCCGGTTAATAATATGGCATCTTCAGGATCAAAACTCAAGTTTCATGACCACAGCGATGCTTATTAGGCCTCGAGCTAATTGTTACCAAACCTTTCCGCTGCGACGAGCACCTGGCAGCCCCGTCAAGTGCGGGTCTTGCTCAACCCAGGAGTTAGGTGCTGTTTCTGTCCTGAAAAGTGGAGTCTGCACCCCAGCCTTTCTGTCTCAGTCTAAGATTGGGGAGCCCCCTACATCATCCCTGTGACCCCGTGCGCCTGCATCCTGACCATCGTGAAGATCTCCTGGAAGGGGCAGGGCCTGGGTGCGGGGATACTCACGGTGACATACACGGAGTAGGCTGCCAGCACGTGGAACAGGGCTTGCTGCCTGGGGAAGGGGACACAGGGGTGCTTGTTTCATGCTGATGCTCTTAGTTTCATATTGTCTGACAAACCCTCATGACAAAACAGCTGTGTTTAAGAAATAAGGCAAAAAAACAGTGAACTTCAGGGCACCTCAGTGTGAAACATTTTTCAGGAGTAAAGCGTACATGCAAGGAAACGCATAGATCTCAGGTATACCGTGTGACGAGCTTTGACTTTCTTTCTATTTTCAGTTTGCACACAGAACATCTCAGTTTCTGGGATGCACGGCCCGTGGGTTTCACACAAGTGTGGGGCCACCGCATCTGCGCTCCAGTGTCAGCCCCCAGCCTCTCAGCCCCGGCAGCCACTGCTCCTTATCCTCCTCGGGCTGTGCCTTTTCCAGAACGTCCTATGAATGGAATTATACATGGGTCTGGATTCTTTCACTTAGCAAAACAAGTCTAAGACTCACCCATGCTTTGAGTGAATCATAGCTTGTTCCATTGTGTCCCTGAATCGTAGTCTGTTTCATGGAATTCCACGGTTTTTCCACTCCCTCTTTGGAGATCGTCGTGGTTGCTTCCAGTTGTTAATGATCATGAGCAAAGCAGTGAAGATGGCATGCAGGTTTTATATGGATGTATGTTTTCAAGTCCTTTGGGTAAATCTGAAGCAGCATGATTGCTGAGCACATGGTGAGAGTTTGTGCAGTTTTGTAAGAAACCGCCAAGCTGTCTCCCACAGTGGCTGCACCATATGCATCCCCACCAGTGCTGAACGAGAGCTCCTGTTGCTCCAAGTCCTCGCCGGCACTTTGGTTCTTATTCTGCACAAGTCTTTCATGAGATATACGATTGGCAAATCTTGTCTCCCACTCTGTAGCTTTCTTTTTCATTCTCTTTTTTTTTTTTTTTTGCTTTCTTTTTCATTCTCTTAATCGTGTCTTTTGCGGAATGACAGTTTTACATTTAGACACAGTTGTACTTGTCACTTCTTTCTCTCATAGGTGTTCTCTGTCTCACCTCACTGGCCTCTTCCCCGGTGTCCATGGCCTCACCCCGTCCTGTCTGTCTGGTTTCGTAATGTCACAAGAGAGTCCCCCCACCCTGCAAACAAGCCAGAGTTTTAAGATGGAGTCACAAGTTGGGACACGGCCACATGCACTCGTTGGTGTATCCAGTAGTCTGCATTCTCAGCCAGTAGTGGCTGGGCCTGAAGTCTATAATATTTCCCATCTGGCCCATTACTGGAAGCCTCCCAGATTTTGTCCCCAGGTCTGCAGATGGGCGGGGGTTGTGGCGATGGCGGGGTCCCCCAGGCTCGTCCTCATGCCCTGGGCTCCTCTCTCTGTGAAGCCTGCGGCCTGGTGGCCGTGGGGTGATGGATGTTCCGAGGGCCAGCAGCAGCTGACTCGTCCTGGGCCCAGCCTTGGAGATCAGCAGAGACACAGACTCACTCTCTGGGCCAAGGCAGTCATGGGGCCACACTGCTTCGGGGGCCCGATGAGCCCCCCCCGTAGAGACATCTCGTTGTGAGCGGAGCGTGAGGGGTCCGGGGAGACCACTCGGGTAGCACAGCCCACGCCTGCCTTGCTGCTCCCAGCACTGCCTTGGCCAGACCCCTCTTCTCTCTGGGGCTCTGAAGAGCATCTCTTGGTCCAGAGCAATCTTGATCTGCTGTCTAGTCACGTGCGCCCCGAATCTGTTGAGGCAGAACCTGCTCTCCTGCCCACCCACACGGTCTCCCTGGGCAGTCAGGGTCTTCACCCCACTTACCCTCATTGGACCAGGTTGTTCAGAGAGCAATAAGACACTGGGAGACCCGAGCCCTGGCTGTGTATGAGGGGATTACAGTAAATGCTTCAGGTGTAGCATTGGGGTGGAGGTCACATGTAAGAAAAGAAATCCTGCCTTTTGCTGTTGTTTGTTTTTGTTTTTTTGCCACACCAGACAGCTTGCAGGATCTTAGTTCCCAGACTGGGGATTGAACCCCGGGGCCTTGGCAGTGAGAGATGTGAGTCCTAACCACTGGACAGCCAGGGAACTCCCATGAATCCGTTTTTACAATGCATACTGAGAGCCTAGGGACGGGGTGAGGCCAGACGTCTTGGGTTCCTTGTAAAACATTTGTGCCGGTCAAGTGTGTGGTGAACACAGGAGACTGGACGGGACTGGGTCGCTAGTGTTGGACCTCGGTGATGGAATATGGGGGTTCGTCTCACTTTATTTTTATAAATGATGGAAATTGTCTGCAAGAGCAGAAATATATAACTAAAAACATCAAGATGGGGTGTCTTTTTGACCCCTCCGACCCGCATTCAGTCCTTCTGAGCTCGGGTCCAGCCGGGTCTCTACTGCCTGGCGCACCCTCCCCTCCCTGGCGGCCCTCTGGGGCCTGTTGAGCCAGTCTGACCCGGCCCCTGCTCTCTGCTCGGCCCTCAGTCTCCTCTCAGCCCCCAGTCTCCCCGCCCCCCCATCGTGTGCCCCACACCTCTGCCCTGGATCCTCACGTGCCCACTCGAGCCCCCTTGAGGCTCAGCAGGTGAGGCCAGGCCGGTGGTCGGGCACCCGCCACCCCGGCTCCAGACCCAGGCCCACGGCCTCCGCCCTGGGCCGCGGGGACCCACTTGATGCCATAGCGCTCCCGGAACATGATGTGGTTTCTGAAGGTGCGATGAATGTCCAGATCTATTTGATGTATATCCCTGGAGTACAGCCTGGCCGGCTCCTTCATCCTTTGTGGGCGGGGCAAGGGGGCAGGGCCAGCATCAGGCAGAACCTGGACCACTGGCCACAACTGCAGCCACAGAGCGGGCACTGTGCAACCAGGGAGAGCTCATTTTGCTTGTTTCTGAAGCCAGGGCGGGTCACCAGTGACGACAACCTCCAAGGCCCAGACACCCTCCCGTTAAGAAGGCACCGTCCAGGCCCCTGCACCGCCCCCGGCACCAGTCCTACCACGATGATGACCTGGCCTGCAGAGCCCTGGCCTTGCCCCCAGGAGGCTGCTCCCAGATGCGTGGGGGAGGCGGGGAGGACGGCTGGGCCTCTGTTCCCTGACACCCGCCAGGGTCCCACAGCGAACAGGCGGGGCAGGGTGAGGAGGGGCGGCGGCTCTCCGCCTTCCCCTGTGATAGTCACCCGCTCCTTGTTTCCAGAGACTGAATCTGGCGCCAGCCTGACTCAGAGCCCTGGGAGATGGGGGCTCGGGATCCCATCACCCTGAGGCTAAAACAGCCCAGGAGGAGTGCGGAGCCCTAAGGCTCTGACACTCACCTCTGGGACCCCCGGTTAAGAAGGAAAAAAGTATCACTGGGGCTCCCAGTAGGCCTAACAGTCATGCACGTTTCCAGTTTCAGAGCTTTTTTTGTTCATACAGAGGAACTTCTTTACCTCCACGTGTTATCTTGATCTCTGTGTGTATCTGCCTGATGCGTGGGGGCCCTTTGAGAGCTTCGGGACTGAGCGTGATGCTGGCTGTGGTCCCACAATTAACAGTGGGTGTTCACCGCATTCTTAGCCTCTCAGGTTACCCGTCCTCGGGCTGCTTATAGAAGCGTGACCACTGTCACACCCGCTCCTGATGCATTTCCCCTGCCGCTCCTACTAGGTCTGGGCACACAGGGTAGCCTCCCTGGGTGATGTGACCTGGGGGTACCCTCGGTGGAGGGGGGTGCTGAGCGGTGGGAACAGGCCAGGTGCAGAGACCTCTCTGGGACAATGGGAAATGACCTGCTTCTGTCCCTTTCTATTCAACACAGGCCTGTTGTTCATCTGGTTTGGCTGTCTCCTCTTTTCATGGTTCCTGCGGGGCTCCTTGCCCGCTGTTTTCTGTCCTTTGCTCTGGGACTCTGCTCCCACCTCTCAGCTATCTGTGAGGGCTTATTTTGATTCCAGGTGTCATCTGTCCATCTCTGGACCCAGTGTCTGCAGTGGGCCAAGCGGGGTGGGCAGCATGGGGGTTTAGGGGCCTTTCCAGGAGGTGGGCCCAGGGGCTACAAGCCTGGGAGGCACCAGGAAAGCACTGCGGATGGGCAAGGGATACCCGAAGTGCAGTCCCCCCAAGCTCCTGATGGCCTGGCCTGTCAGTGCTGCCTCCCGTGCAGGTAGACGGGTTGTACCTTGTATTGCCCTTTGTTCTCTGCCTTCACTTTCTCCACTTCCAACAGGATAGGCCACACCTGACCTCGCACCTGTGGGGGGATCCTTTTGTGGAGCCGCCGGCGCACCTACGGGACAGAAGCCAGCCCTGAGACCGGTGCAGGGGACTCTGAGAAGGAGACTGAGCGAGAGGCATCTGGAAGATGCTTGGGAGGGGCTGGGTCTGCCTACACCTGGGCCTGGTCTCCCAAAAGTAAGAGTGGACTGTGGCCCTGGCTGCTCCCTCCTTGTGGGGTCCCGGGCTGGGCGGCTGCACCTCTGGCATCGGGTACTCTGCAGGCCTTGTAGTACACCCAGCCCAGCGCCCTTCAGGGTCAGGATGCTCAGCTTTCTACCTTCTCGCTGCCCTGGTATTTGCTCCAGTTCCTCAGCATCTTCACCCACTTGTCGGCTCGCCTGATCGCCTGGGCTTTTTGCTGGACAACGGGAAATGGTGGTGTTGGCCCAGCTTCCAGCATCCCACGATGGCCCCGATGGGCCTGAACTCAAAGGGGCCAGAAAAGACGCAGACCCCTTCCAGCCCGAGGACACCTCGATGGCCGTGAGTCCAGTGGCGTCAGGGGGACCGCAGCAGCGCCCGTGACCTCCTCCCACCCCCTGCCAGTGCAGCAAGGATGGGCTCTTACCCTCGCCGAGTGGGTGCAGAGGCCCTGGGTGCTGAGGCTAGGCAGCGCCTCCTGACTGGAAAGCAGGAGAAGCAGAGTGTGAGGACCTGCACCGGGCCGGGTGCCCGGAAGGCCACCCCTGCCCCCATCAACCCCCAGGTCTCAGCCCAGGAAACTCCAGAGGGGAGGGCTGACCCCAGGAGGGTGCCAGCTCGGGGGTGGGCTGCGTCCCCACCGCAGACCCAGGAGGTGCCCCTCCTCCTGCCGATGCTGGTCACCCTCTCTGCTCTGTGCCCTCCCGACCCCTGCCCTGCCGGAGAGCGGAAGCCCTGGCTCAGGTGTCTCGGGTGAGTTGCTGCCCAGGGCCTCGCCCTGTTTCAGGCCGCCCTCCTGCAGAGAGGACGCCGACCTCCTGGAGCCCAGCACCCGCAGCCCGCCCCAGGCCTGCTCTGTCCAGGGACATGCACGTCCCCATCTCTCTCCCCGCACCATGGCCGGGCCTGGCCTTCTCCGCCGAGTCTCCTCGCAGACCGAGGGGTCAGGTCGTGTTCCGCTGCCAACTCCGCCTGCCTCCGTCACCTTCCCGTGAGCTTCTGAGGCTGGGTCCTTCCTGTCCGCTCCCCCTGCCCATCCCTCGGTGAGAGGCCACGCTGCTCGCTGCCCTCCAGGACCATCCCCACGTGGCCGCTTGACTGGGCCCACCAGAGCCTCAGAGACCTGTGGCCAGGTGCCCCTCCCACTGCGGCCACGCTCCATGGAGGCTGCTGGCCAGACCATGGCCTCTCTGTGACCTGGGAGGCAGAAACCAGGACAGGATGTGGAGGCCGAGTGGCTGAGGCCAGGCCTGGACCGGCGCCCAACCCTGCCCCCTCCTCCTCCTCCTCCCCGAGTCCTCTCAGCTCCAGCCCAGTGCAGCCCCTGACCCGCCGTGTTCCCTAGGGTTCGAGGCCCTGAGCTGGGGCGATGGGTTCCACCTCCAGAGAGGTCTTTCTGCAAATGGAAACCCACCGCAAGATGGGAAGGAGGGGCGTCCCGATGATTCACGGCAAAAAGCCTAGCCTGTCACTGACTTTGTACAGTGAGAGGTCAGCATATTCCCCTAGTTCCACTGGAGACCCTGCATGGCGTCCCTGAAACCCAGAGGGACCCTCAGTGAGGGCACCACCAGGGCCAGAGGTGTGGGGAAAGGAGGGGCAGGAAGGCTCCCCTGCCCTGCATCCCAGGGGCTCAACACCAGATGCACCTGCCCGAGTGGGAGCTGCCTGGGCCACACCTGCTTGTACCCGGCTAGGATCCTGCCTGGGCCACTTGGTCCCACTTGCTGTGTCCCCTGTCCGGGCCATACCTGCTTCTCCTGGTGAGGTTATCCTCCCAGGCTCTGCCTGCTCAGCCTTGGCACTGATCCCTGCCGAGAACATAACTGCTCCTGCTGCCTATGGTTCCCATGGGGCCGTACCTTCACATACCTGGCGATGGGACTGGCCTGGGCCTCACGTTCTGCTGATGACTATGATTCCCACCTGGGCTGTACCTGCTCCTACTGGTGATGATCCTCACTTGGGCCTTTCCTGGTCTACCTGGTAATGAGCCCTTCCTGGGCCTCACTTACTGCTGATGACTCTGATCCCAACATGGGCCTCCCCTGCTCAGCCTTGGCTCTGATTCCTCCTGGGACACACCTGCTCCTGTGGTCTGTGATCCTCACCTGGGCTGCTATGATTCCCGCTGAAGGATGTTCCTTCTCCAACTGGTAATGATATCCACTAGGGCCTTACCTGTTCTACCTGGCTGTGATCCCCGCCAGGCCTCACCTGCCTGGGCTGTACCTGCTCTTAGTGTCTAGGATCCCTGCCGGGGTCTCACCTGCTCATATCTTGACATTATTTCTTCTCGTTCCAAGGCCAGCAGGCTCTCCAGCTTCTCCATGTCCAATGCTGCAAGACAAAAAAATCCAAATATTCCAGTGCACTAAAGAACTTCAGAGAACCAGCAAGTTGCAGTTGGCTCCCTGTTGGCAGCTCCCGGGGGTCTTTGATCAGAGGGCGAGAAAACCGTGATGCCTAGGTGAGTGGCATACCGCTTGGCGGATCATGGTTCGCACCCACACCTCCTAACCCTTCAACTTCCAGACTCCCATCCCAGCGCCTGGGAAATCTTGTAACAATGAGATGATGAGGGACAAGAAGGGGGGCAGGAGGCCTAGACGAAGTGCTGAGCCACAGTGCAGTGCTGGCTGTTCCTGGCCCCAGGTGCTGAGGAAAGGAGAGTGCGGCTGCCAGTCCAGAGGGGCTCCTGTGGCTTCCGGGAATCACATTTTGCCTAGTCATCAGAAGCATGAGCAAAAGGAGAATTCCCCGGCGGTCCAGTGGTTAGGACTCTGCTTCCACTGCAGGGGGCACCAGATCTATCCCTGGTTGGGGAATTAAGATCCCAAATGCCATGTGGTGCGACCAAAAAAAAAAAACAAAAAAAAAAACGAGCAACAGAAAAAAATTGATAAACTGGAATTGATCAAAATGAAAAACTTCTGTGCTTCAAATGACACCATCAA